>NW_021144548.1:0-34712 GCF_004193775.1 Glycine soja | reverse complement strand
CTTCCTTTCGATCTTTGATCGGGAATCCTTCCTTTTCTTTCTTTTGTTCTTTTCTTTATTTTCATCTTTTTTCTTTTTCTTTCTTTCCATTTCTTCCTTTTCTTTCTTTTCACTTCTCCTTCCCCATCCCTTTCTTTGGAAATCGGGTTTTAGCATTCTATTCGCTCTCCCTTGAGGAGATTCCGTTGTCCTTTGCTTCGGGGAAGGAATGAGGATTCTTTTTTATAGGACAAGGTTCAAAAAGTCTACGGTTGTGTTTCAATGGGGTCTTTTATTGTGGGAACCCAATCTCTATATCTGGGGCAAAACAAATTTGGGTGTCAAGGTGTCGATTTCGGGTCGAACTTCCATATTATTACATAAGGCACGCGTGACAATGATGATTTGAAAACAACGTGCAAAATTAGTCATGGCTACAGCCAGGTGGGCACTCAAGCATCCCGTTTATGGCATTGTGATACTACGGTTGAGAATTTACACAAACAGACCCAATGTTTCCAAATTATGTTCTCCCATCAGTTCAATGAATTCATCCATTCTTATCTCGGTTTATTTCGGAAAATAAACTCTTAACATCAGTCCCTTGTTTCCAAAAGATACGTTTACTCTTTACGAATGATTTATACTTCTTAACTATAACATGTCGACCTTCGCGGTTTTTCTTTCTTTTTCCTTTTTGTTTCATTTTTATATATTCACAAAATTATACACCTATGGTCCTCTATGAAGAAATTCTGTTTGTATATCTACACACTTATGCATGACAAACTCTTTCTGTATATGCATTGGAACTCTCTCTCTTCACGTCACACGGTCAAACCCTATTTACATTCAAAGATCTTTTTCGTTTTTCTCCAACGCACACTTATGGTTCATACAAACGTTTCTTTATATATACTCGTTCACACACACAAGAATCCCTCTACATGTATTTTTTTATAAAAACCCTTCTATGCATATTTTCCTTTTTCTTTATATACGCAGACATTTTATTCACTACACTTCTCTCCTTTTTTATCATGATTTTGGTTCATTTTATTTTTAGGACGACGTTCCTAAATGAAAAAATTCTACGCAATTCCGGAATTTCTACAAACACTATTGACAACAACGAAACAAGTACTGACGTAACAACTCAAACGATATGTATGTACAAAACAAAAGTCAATCAACACGAAACAAACGTTAGTCCCTTAGT
This sequence comes from Glycine soja, assembly GCF_004193775.1. Classification (NCBI taxonomy): domain Eukaryota; kingdom Viridiplantae; phylum Streptophyta; class Magnoliopsida; order Fabales; family Fabaceae; genus Glycine; species Glycine soja. Next base: position 33,514 of record NW_021144548.1, on the reverse strand, counting down.
CAAACAAAAATAAGATGATATGTAACAGGAAAAAATGGAAACAAAAAGGAAATACGGATCAAGGGATCTCCCAATCATGTGGCTCCGCTTCCTCCTAAGAAATCAAGTAAATCGGTCATCTCCTCGTCCTCGCGGGCCTCATCTGCCTCGTCGGGAGCCTCTGCTGGTGCCTCTCCTGCTCGGGCCTCAGGCCAATCTCCGGTCCATGCGACCTCTGCCCTGAACTGATCCGGAGTAGGGCACGGAAAAGAAGTAAAACCCTGGCTCTGCAGGTTGAGGCTCAACTGGTAAAGACAATCATGGGTCTGTACATGCACCCGGTGGTTGGCCGCCTGCTGGCGAACCAAATGCCGTAAATACTGCTCCGTATCAAATGATCCAGCTGGGCCAGCCTGATGAGGTGGCGGCGCGTCTGCGGCCTGCGGAGCATCCCCCTGGGCCTGTCTATGCGTGCAACACTTCTCAATAAAAGCTCGGGTGATGGGCGACCGAATCACCTTGCTAGGTGCGACAGGGACTCCGAACGACTGGCAGAGTCCTGTGATCAAAGCGGGAAATCCCAGGGCCCTATTGGACTTATCCGGGTCCAGAGGGTGCCTGGTAGGCGCCATACCTACAAATAGATAGATGGCATCAGCGATTAACTGAGCCACGTGAATGCTCATCCGTGTCAGGATGGCGTAGACCAACTGACACTTCGACAGGGGGAGGTCGGAATTATGATCGCTGGGCTGGATGTTGTTGAGCAGCAAAGTCATCCAGATCTGAGTCAGGGTGGTCATGTTGGTGCGCATGATCCGCACCCGTCTTCTAGCAGCAGTCCGGGCAAAATCCTGCCCTGGTATACATAGCAACTGGGCGATGGCCTCCTCATCAAACCCGTCGGACCGGTTCCTCCTCTGGCTATACTCGCATTCCTGGCCCTCCTCCAACACTAAAGGGTATCCCAGGAACTGGCTGAGAGCATCCGCATCGAACGGGATCCACTGACCCCTCACCCAGGATCGCATATCTCGCACGCCCTCCTCTGTAGGCCAAGCATTGGCATAAAATTCGAGGACTATGTCTGGGTCGAACTTGGCCATGGGGGTAACCAGTGATGCCCACCGCCGGTGAACTATCTCCTCCTAGAAGTCAGTATACTCGTCGTCCCTGAGCTGGACGCGTCACTCCCGGAGAAATGACCATCCCTTGATGGCCTCGAAGCGTTGCTGGTGCTCAGCGCTCCTAAAATGGTGGATGTCATATTCGGGAGCGGAACTGGTTCCTTCAGTCGCTTTATCCTTCCTGGATCTCTTTGAGGCAAGCTTCCTTGGGGCCATTTCCTGCGAAAGCCAACATTTGGAAGTTAGTTTTACAAGATAATGCTTATCTTAATGCAAAAAATGTCATGCTAATCCCTCTGATTTTAGAACGAACTCATGTAATCTATTTATGTACACACGTACGTGTGGAATATCCTACCATTTATATCAACATAGAGGCCATCCAACACATTCTAATTGTCACACACATATATGCATTTGAAAAGAACATACATTCTTACGCTCAAGGCATTGCGTCAAAATTCACACCTAATTTATATCCTAAACATTTGCTATTACAAACTACCTACATATATTTGAAATATATATCATACAAATTTTTATTGTTTCACTCACATTTATTCATATTGGCAAGCTATTTACATTATGCACACACTTGCATTCAAAAGGGAATTCCGTGCTATCATACATTCATTTAGGAAGCGACCTCAATATGCATTCACCCTTTGCAAAGAATTTCATGCCCCTTTTATTTACCTATATATACATACTATTGCAAGGTGTTTTTCATATTACTTAGGTGCAAAGTATCAAACATGGGGCAGCCCAAATTTGAGCAAAAACTCTCACAAGCAAGTCCTAATTTTCATGCTTTTCTAATTCTAAAACCAAAATTTGGATTCCTAGCCATGAGTATGTCTTCTTGCATTGAAGCTAAAAAGTTTGGGTTCCTAAGCTTGAAATTGCATTCGGGCACCTATTTTGAATCTCCTATGTTGTCTCTACATATATAAAACAGTCCCACCATCCCAATTTCGCAAAATCATATTCATATATCATTGGGGCATTTCACCGAGCACTTGGGGGGCGCACGTTTGGACACAAATTGCAAGAGAATGGGGACAATGTGGCATGCCCCATTGCTTCAGAATACAACATAGGCCTAATGCCTTCTCACACAAACCCTCAACTCAAAAAAACAAGCATGGATTCAGATGCGAATTGCTTCACGAATTTTGCAAAAAATGAGCAACTAAAGCACCAAAACACATCAATGGAGAGCCAAATAACCAAGGGAAATTGCACTTACTTGTGGGGAGTGAATTAAAGCATGAAAAGGGAAGCAAAAACTCAACAATGGAAGCTTGGGGGCTGCTGTTCTCATAGTTCCCATGAGCTTGGGGGGTTTTTGAAGTGAGGAGGGAAGAGTTTTGGGTGAAGAAAACGTTCCCCCTCCACCCCTTTATATTTTCGTACAGGGGTTGCTCGCCCAGGCGAGCTAACCTGTACTTTTTTTTTTTGGCGAAACATTAACCATGCCTCCCCCCCTTACGGGTTAGCGTTTGCCTACTCGAACCTACTTAAGTTAGAATCAGGCGTCGATTACTTTATTTAAAACAAATAATAGTAATAAAATACTGTGAATTCAAAGGATACTGGGCTGCCATGCAGCAGCGTTCTCTGCTTGTCTAGCGCCAGGAAGGGACAACGGTCGGCCGTGACCCTATCCTCCATTTGTCGAATGCATTCTTTATCCTTCATTGATACAGATGCCCATGGCTCATGGCTGCCAAACACTTACCTTCAATAAGGTTAAGTTGGTCATAGCGTGCTTGAGCCCATTCTGACTCTTCTAGGCCTGATTCCGCTATTATCCTCTGAGAAGGAACCTCCACCTCAAATGGGAGTACTGCTTCCATCCCATAAACCAAAGAATACGGCGTTGCCCCAGTAGAAGTTCGTACCGAGGTTCTATATCCGTGCAGGGCGAAAGGCAACATCTCATGCCAATCTTTGTAGAACTTGGCATTCTCGTAGGCTTCTAGGCGGATTTCATCTAACTCACTCAGTTGCAACTTCCTTTCCTCGCCAGCTTGATCCATAGAGAAGTTGCAAGTCTTCACTGCCCAGTATGCTTTGTGCTCAATTTCCACTGGAAGATGACATGCCTTTCCAAAGACAACCCGATAAGGAGACATTCCTATGGGTGCTTTGTAGGCAGTCCGATGTGCCCAGAGAGCATCATCAAGCCTGGTACTCCAATCTTTCCTGCTTGGCTGCACAATCTTCTCTAGAATTCTCTTGATTTCCCTGTTAGAAATTTCTGCCTGTCCATTAGTCTGGGGGTGGTATGGTGTGGATACCCTGTGTACCACCCCGTACTTTTTAAGCAGGGCATGCATTGTCCTGTTGCAAAAATGGGTTCCTTGATCACTAACAATTGCTTTAGGTACTCCAAACCTACAAAACAGATTAGACCTGACAAAGTCTACGACAACTTTAGCATCATTAGTTCTAGTGGGCTTGGCTTCCACCCATTTTGAAACATAATCAACTGCAAGGAGAATATAAACATAACCAAAAGAGACAGGAAAAGGACCCATGAAATCTATACCCCAGACATCAAACACCTCACAGAATAGCATAGGTTGCTGAGGCATTTGTTGTCGCCATGTAAGTGTATTTCCTGCTCTCTGACACTGCTCACAAGTGCTGCAGATCTTCCACGCATCTTTAAAGATGGTGGGCCAATTAAAACCACAATCAAGCACTTTGCGAGCTGTCCTTTGAACACCCAGATGACCTCCCGGTGCGGAAGAATGACAGAACTGCAGGACTGAGTCAGTCTCATGATCTGGAATGCACCGTCTAATGACCTGATCACTGCACAATTTCCACAAGTAGGGGTCATCCCAAATAAAATGCTTAGCATCACTTTTAATCTTATCTTTTTGGGCCTTAGATGCTAAGGGAGGAAAAACAGAGGCAACTAAATAATTGACAATGTTAGCAAACCAGGGAGTAGAAAGAGAGTCAGAAATACTATACAATATATACAAATGATCATCCGGGAAATCATCCCGAATAGGTGAATCTGCATCAGAGACACGTTCGATCCGACTCAAATGATCAGCAACTAGATTTTGTGCTCCGCTCCTATCACGGATCTCCAAGTCAAACTCTTGGAGCCAAAGCATCCATCTGATCAACCTAGGCTTAGAATAAGCCTTCTTCAACAAGTACTTTAGAGCTGCATGGTCAGTATAAACAATAATGCGAGTACCAAGCAAATAAGATCGAAAATTTTCAAGAGCAAAAACTATGGCTAGAAGCTCTTTCTCAGTAGTAGTATAATTTGCTTGGGCAGCATCTAAAGTCCTAGAAGCATAATATATCACCCTGGGCAATTTATCAATTTTCTGAGCAAGGACAGCCCCCAATGCATAATTTGATGCATCACACATAAGCTCAAAAGGGGTTGTCCAATCGGGTGCCTGGATGATGGGGGTGGTAGTTGTTAGACAAGTGGCCTCAGATATCTTAAGAAGGGGGGGTTGAATTAAGATATTCCAAACTGTTTCCCCTAATTAAAAATCTATTTTACTTTTTACTCAAGTTATGAATTCCCTTAATGACAATCTTCTTAAATATTAATTCAAATGAAGCAACTTGAATATGAATATAAAGCAATTATAAATAAAGGAGATTAAGGGAAGAGAAAATGCAAACTCAGTTTTATACTGGTTCGGCCACACCCTTGTGCCTACGTCCAGTCCCCAAGCAACCCGCTTGAGAGTTCCACTATCTTGTAAATTCCTTTTACAAGTTCTAAACACACAAGGACAATCCTTCCTTTGTGTTTAGAGATCCTTTACAACAAGAGACTCACAGTCTCTTAATCCCTTAGAGAATGAGAAGAAAAAGAGGAACAAATCTCTCTAGAAAGAGATGGATTTTACAGATTGAGCACTCAATTAATTCCTTAATGAATTGCAATTGAATTGGCCAAGGAATTCTTAAGAGGATAAAAATGAAATTGCTCTTTGAGAGGATAAACACTTTGTTGTTCTGAAAAATCTCTTTTCAATTTCGTGTTTAAGTCACATATATATAGACCATTGGTGGTCATGAGTAAAGCCTTTGAAAAGTTGTGACTCTTGAAATTATTTTTCTGAAATTCCTGTCTGGTAATCGATTACAGTAATTGTGTAATCGATTACAGCTTTTAAAATTTGAATTAAAACGTTTACTAACTGCTGGTAATCGATTACCAAAATTGTGTAATCGATTACACAGTCTAAAATTTCGAATTCAAATTTTTATAGCTGTTATGAAACGTATTTGGCCACTGGTAATCGATTACATCCTCTGGTAATCAATTACCAGAGAGTAAAACCTTTGAGAAACACTTTTTATTTTAAATCACTTGGCCAAACCTTTGCTAATTCAATTAGGAATTCCCTTCCTAATATTCTAGTGATCATCTTGATGTTGTGACTTGTAATCTTGAAGTATTGTCTTGAATTTTAATCTTGAAAAGCCCATTTGCATCAATTGCAACACATCATCATGATCATCATCAAAACATCAAAGCCAATTGCATCTACAATCTCCCCCTTTTTGATGATGACAATACAATATCTGAAATCAAGATTCAAGCAAGCAACAAACAATTGTATATAGATAAAATATGCATCCGTTTACTCCCCCTATATTTCGGAATACATGATCACTTGATTTCTAAATTTGTTAAGCTTTTTCTTAAGCTTTTTCTTAAGCTTTTGCTACAACCTTTTCTCCCCCTTTGGCAACATCAAAAAGCCAAAGAACTCGGAAATCAACACAGTTATAACAATGGAGTAGCAAGATATAAGTATCAGAGTATTAAATACAATAAGCCAAACTCATAAACAAGAAATAATCAAACCAGAATTCAAATAACATAAAATGTCAACAACCACAAAACATCCAAGACTGAAATTTAAAAACACAAGATAAATAAGCAAAGTACTTAGCATAATAATGTAGATTCTAAGAAACTAAAAGCCAAAATACACGGCTTATAAAAGATAAATAATCAGAACCTAAAATCTAAGAAGACGGAGGTGGTGGTGGAAGATCGAAACTCTGACGAATGTATCCGACATCCTCTTCAAGCTGTGTAAGACGAATGTCCATACCGGCAAAGCATGAATCTAACGAGTCGAAGCGGTCACCAACATACGAACGAAGACCTCGTAATTCGGAGAGGACTTCATTCATGAGTGCGGAATCCTCACGTTGAGGAGGAGGTGAAGGAGTACGTTCATCTTGAGGAGGGAGTGCATCCTTCTTCAGCCATTGTCCATTCCGATCTTTACGATACCCAAAGGAGGTCACTGCACCAGCACCAATTGCAAAGGAACGCTTGACTTGAACAAAGGGTTCATCATCAAGCGGAATTTGAAAATGACGCAAAAACAGAGTAATCAAATGTGGATAAGGAAGAGGTGCATTGGCCCGTAATGCCTTATGCATTCGGTACCGAACCAAATGGGCCCAGTCGATCTGACGACCGGTTAGAAAAGCCCACATAAGAATCAAATCCTCCTCAAAGGCTTGTGCTAAATTTGAAGACCGAGGAAGCAAAATTCTAACAATGATATAATGCATGATGCGATTATCAAAAGTTAATGACCCGGCCAACAATCTACCGGTCATTTCAGCTTGATCATTGCAGACCATGCGACGAGCATCATGACTCGAATAATCGAATTTCCAGTCATCAACAATGGTGCCCTCAAAAGGTGCACCTTGACTGGGTAAATGAGTCAAAGAAAAGAAAAGTGACTGATCAATGACCATAGAAGTACCATGCACCTCAGACATAATAATACCATCCTGAATTTTTAAATTGCAGTAGAAGACCTTTACAAGTTCAGGATAATATGGCAATTTAAATGACATGAAATCAACAAGACCAGAATTTTGAAACACTTGATAGCAATCAAACGTTTCATCATTAAAGAACTCTACGTCTAGGTATTTAGGGTCTAAGATTATTCTAGAAGAAAACTGAGAAAGGTACCGTAGACGTTGATCATCGGATGAAAACAATGTTGATGATCTTGGAGATGACAAAGAAGGAGGAATAGGTGCTGTGGGTGCTCCGGATGGGCCGTGACGGCGATAGGCAGCAGCGGTAGCGGTGGAGGATGATCCCTTTCTCTTCTTTGATGGCTCTGCCATTTGATGAAGTTTTTCTGGATTTTGATCGGTGGAAGTGAAAGAGGAGTGAAAAAGAGGAAGATTGGGCTTTACGGGATGTGATTTGGTGAAGAATTGAGTGAGAATCGAAGGTTTGAAGTTCTAGGTATGGAGGAAAACGTGGAGGAAGCTTTGGCTGCGCAGCAGCTCTGATTTCGTGAGTATTTATAGAAGATGACGCATTGTAATCGATTACAGGTATTGGTAATCGATTACAGGCCCAATAAGCCTTCTGGTAATCGATTACAGGATGTTGTAATCGATTACAGGCTGCCTGTTCATGTGTAATCGATTACACTGGATGGTAATCGATTACCAGAGCCTATCCTAGGCTAGTTTCTAAGAGAATATCTATATTTATGCTCAAATACATTCTATATGACTAATTTTCACTACTAATACACTAAATTCAATCATTCAATTACTATATACACAAGAAATCATAAATTCTATCATAAAAACAAGAATTCAAACAAGATCAAACAAAATAATCTACAATCAAAAGGTAAAAAGTAAATCAACCAATCAATCAACCAATCAATTCCTATTTTTCTAAATCTCTTACATCTAAGAGACCTAATTCTCTTCTAATAGAGAAAAACACTTCCTTGGGGAGAGGTTTAGTGAAAATATCAGCAAGTTGATTCTTAGTATCAACAAATTCTAATACACAATCTCCCTTTAAGACATGATCTCTAAGAAAGTGGTGTCTAATCTCTATATGTTTAGTTCTTGAATGTTGAACTGGGTTTTTGGATAGATTTATGGCACTAGTATTATCACACTTAATAGGTATACGATCAAGAATGATGCCATAGTCAGATAATTGTTGCTTCATCCATAAGATTTGTGCACAACAACTACCGGCAGAGATATACTCCGCTTCAGCAGTAGATAAAGCAACACTGTTTTGTTTCTTACTATGCCATGAGACAAGAGCCGATCCAATAAATTGACAAGTTCCACTTGTACTTTTTCTATCAGTTTTAGATCCGGCAAAATCAGAATCAGAATATCCTATTAAGTTACATGTTGAATTCTTAGGATACCATAATCCTAAATTGATTGTTCCTAATAGATATCTCATGATTCTCTTTACTGCACTTAGATGTGATTGTTTGGGGTTGGATTGAAACCTAGCACACATGCATACACTAAACATAATATCAGGTCTACTAGCAGATAAATAAAGAAGAGATCCGATCATACCTCGATATTGTTTTGTCTATAGACTGACCAAATTCATCTTTATCTAAGTAACAATTAGTGCTCATCGGTGTAGACATGTGTTTTGCACTATCCATCCCAAATCTTTTGATCAATTCCTTGCAGTATTTGGATTGATTGATGAATATACCTTCTTGAGTTTGCTTGATTTGTAATCCCAGAAAGTACTTTAGTTCTCCCATCATTGACATTTCAAATTCACTTTGCATATCAAGGGAAAACTCCTTGCACAATGAATCATTAGTGGATCCAAAAATTATATCATCAACATATATTTGAACCAACAAAATATCGTTATGCTTTCTCTTTATGAATAATGTGGTATCCACTTTACCTCTGGAGAATTCTTTTTCAAGAAGAAAATTACTTAATCGTTCATACCATGCCCTAGGGGCTTGTTTCAAACCATAAAGAGCCTTTTGTAATTTATAAACATGGTTTGGTTTATCAGAAATTTCAAAACCAGGGGGTTGTTCAACATATACCTCTTCTTGAATTAAGCCATTTAGAAAGGCACTCTTAACATCCATTTGATAAAGTTTAAAGTTCATTATGGATGCATATGCCAAAAGCATTCTAATGGCTTCTAATCTTGCAACAGGAGCATATGTTTCTTCATAGTCTATCCCCTCTTCTTGATTATACCCTTTTGCTACTAACCTGGCTTTATTTCTAATAATTATACCATGTTCATCTAATTTATTTCTAAAACCCATTTTGTTCCAATGACAGGATAATTTTCAGGTTTTTCTACTAATTTCCATACATTGTTTCTTTCAAATTGGTTTAGTTCTTCTTGCATGGCAATGATCCAATTATCATCTACTATGGCTTCTTTTATATTTTTAGGTTCAATCATAGATACAAAAGCCATATTATTGCATAAATCTTTAAGAGAATGTCTAGTTGTTACCCCTTTTGAGATATCACCAATAATGTTGTCGAGGGGATGATCTCTTGAAGTTTTCCATTCTCTTGGAAGTGCATCATTGGATTTGCCTTCTTCTGGAGGATCTTCATTGTTTCCTTTGTCATTTCCTTTGGAATCTTGTTCATGAATGTTCATATGTTCTAAAGAATCTGCAATGTCATCTAGCATATTCTTTGTTGACAATATAGCATTAGATTCATCAAAGGTAACATGAATGGATTCCTCTATATTCATAGTTCTCTTATTATATATTCTATATGCTTTGCTTTGTAAAGAATATCCAAGAAAAATGCCTTCATCAGATTTTGCATCGAATTTTCCTAGATTATCTTTACCATTATTAAGTACAAAGCACTTGCAACCAAAAACATGTAGATGAGAAATATTAGGTTTTCTACCGTTAAATAACTCATATGGGGTTTTCTTTAAAATAGGTCTTATCAAGGCTCTATTCATGATGTAACATGCAGTATTGACAGCTTCAGCCCAAAAATACTTTGGAAGAGAAGTATCATTTAATAAAGTTCTTGCAATTTCTTCCAATGACCTATTTTTCCTCTCAACAACTCCATTTTGTTGAGGGGTTCTTGGTGCAGAAAAATTATGTTCAATACCATGTTCATCACAAAATAATTCAAAATCTTTATTTTCAAATTCACCCCCATGATCACTTCTAATGGATGCAATCTTGAGATTTTTCTTGTTTTGTATGACTTTAGCAAGTTTCCTAAATACTTGGAATGAATCACTTTTATGTGTAATAAATAATGTCCAAGTATATCTAGAAAAATCATCAACTATAACTAAAGCATAGTAATTTCCTCCAAAACTCATGGTTCTAGATGGACCAAATAGATCCATATGCAATAACTGTAATGGTCGAGTGGTTGAAACAACATTTTTAGATTTGAATGAGACTCTTGTTTGTTTGCCCTTTTGACATGCATCGCATAGTTTATCTTTTTCAAATTTCAATTTAGGCAAACCAACTACTAAATCTTTTGAAATTAATTTATTTAAGTGATCCATGTTTATGTGAGCAATTCTTTTATGCCATAACCATGGATCATCATCTTTACTAAGAAAGCAATGATTGTTTTCTTGTTTTATGCTTAAGTCTATCATGTAAACATTATTGACTCTATGTCCTACATGCTTTATATTAATGTCATGCGTATGTTCTATAAGACATTTCTGAGAATCAAATGATACTAGATAGCCTTTGTCACATAGTTGACTAACGCTAAGCAGGCTGTGCTTAAGGCCTTCAACAAGTAGAACATTTTCAATGGAGTTTGAAGAATTTGTACCTATTTTACCCACTCCAAGAATTCTACCTTTGTTGTTGTCACCATATGTTACATGCCCGCTTTTCTTTGGAGATATGTGTGTAAAATTTGATGCATCTCCAGTCATATGTTTTGAGCATCCGCTATCTATGTACCACTTCTTTCTCAAAGATACCTGCATAATCAAGTTTTTGACTTAGGTACCCAAATTTTATTGGGTCCTTGCATGTTAGTATAAACTAAGGATCCTTTTGGGACCCATATCATTTTAATGTTACTGTAATTTTTCTTGAAGTAGCAAGTTGATATGCCATGTCCTCTTCTTCCACAGTAAAAACATGTGATAGAATTAGAATTACATTTTTGTGTGGAAGTGAAAAAGTTTTTATGAACCTTTTGTAGTTTTTCAGATTTATACCCTAGTCCATTTTTATTAGACACATATCTTTGTTTACTTAATATAACATCCAAATTATTTCTACTATATGAAAATTTTGCAAGAGAATTTTTTAACTCTTTAATTTCTTTTACATATTTATCACAACAACTACAAGAATCTGTTATTTTCTTGTCATTAATAGTGGAGATATTAACTTTTTCATTTGTTTTAGAGATTGAAACTTCATTTCTAAGAAGATCTAATTCTTTGTTTAATTTTGAAATTTCATTTTCTAAATTTGAAATTGTTTTCTTTGATGATGAAACTAATTTTGCAAGTTTAATTGATTCTTTATGCAAATCAGCAAATGCATCTTGCAATTCATCAAAGGAAATAGATAAGTTGTTTGAAGATGTTACCTCTTCATCACTTTCGTAACTTTTTGCCATAAGGCAAAGATTTATCTCTTCATTTTCAGAATCATCAGAGGATTCAAGATCATTTTCATCCCATGTGATGTATGCTTTCTTTAGTTTCTTCTCACTATGATTTTTCTTTTCAGATTTTTCCATCTTTTTCTTGAAGATGGGACAATCAACCCTCAGATGTCCAGGTTGATTGCATTCAAAGCATTTTAGAGTAGAGGATGAATTTTCTGTCCTTCTCTTTGATTTAAAATTTGGTCGCCTCTGATTTCCTCTTACTTTAAGAAATTTGTTGAATCTTTTTACAAAGAGACTTAGATCATCATCATCATCTGCATCATTATCCTGATCACTTTCTTCTTGAATTGAGGATGATGCTTTAAGAGCAATTCCTTTCTTTTTCTTGTCATTTTCTTCATTTTGGTGCAATCTCAATAATTCCATCTCGTGTTCCTGCAACTTACCAAATAAAGTGGCAAGAGACATGTTAGACAAATCTCTTGATTCAGAAATAGCTGTTACTTTGGGTTGCCATTCTCTACTTAAACATCTTAGCACCTTGTTTATAAGATCTTCATTTTGAAATTCTTTGCCTAAAGCTGCTAGATGATTTACTATATGTGTAAATCTCTTTTGCATACTCTGAATATTTTCATTTGCATTCATTCTAAATAATTCATACTCATGAGTTAGTGCATTTATCCTAGATCTTTTAACATCTGTAGTTCCTTCATGTGTTAATCGAAGAGTGTCCCACATTTCCTTAGCACTCTTACAATTTAAAACTCTAAAATATTCATCCATTCCTAGGGCAGATGTTATTATGTTTTTGGCTTTTAGGTTGTATTGTACTCGTTTTCTATCCTCTTCAGACCATCTATCTCTAGGTTTTTCTATGGTTATGCTTTCACTTGATGAACTACCATCTATTGAAACTCTTTCTACTGTGGTGGGTATATAAGGCCCTATTTCTATGGCTTCCCAGATATTTAGATTTATTGCCTCGATAAAAATTTGCATTCGGGTTTTCTAGTAGTGGTAACCCTCTCCATTAAAGATTGGAGGTCTGTTGATAGAATTTCCTTCTGGAAATAAGGAATTTGCTGAGGCCATCTTTTTCTTGAAGCTTCTAAACTTTGTACAAGAATGAAGCTCTGATACCACTTGTTAGACAAGTGGCCTCAGATATCTTAAGAAGGGGGGGTTGAATTAAGATATTGATGCAAGCTCCATGGGAGCTTGTAGGCCTAGGATCTTCTTCATCAATGGATTCCTTTGCTTCTTGGAAGATAAATGGCAGCGGAATGGGGAAGGAAGAGAGAGAGGAGACGCCACTTCAAGGAGAAGATGAGTCTAGAAGAAGCTCACCACCATAGGAGGCCATGGATAAGAGCTTGGAGGAAGAAGGAGAAGAATGAAGGAAGAGGGAGAGAAGAGCACGAAATTTTGTGCTCTAAATGAGCTTTGAAATCTGAAGTTTAATATTCAAATGTTCAAAGTTGAAAAAAATGCACACACATGACCTCTATTTATAGCCTAAGTGTCACACAAAATTGGAGGGAAATTCAAATTTCACTTGAATTTGAAATTGAATTTGTGGAGCCAAACTTTGGAGCCAAAATTTCACTAATTATGATTAGTGAATTTTAGTTATGGTTCAGCCCACTAATCCAAGATCAATTCCAAGATTCTCCACTAAGTGTGCTTAGGTGTCATGAGGCATGAAAAGCATGAAGGACATGCACAAAGTGTGACTATATGATGTGGCAATGGGGTGTAGTAAGCAAATGCTCACCTCCCCCTCTAAAATTTAATTGGATTGGGCTTCTACCAATTCAATTAAATTTATTTCCAACCACACACATCAAATATCCACTTAGTGCATGTGAAATTACAAAACTACCCCTAATACAAAAACTAGTCTAGGTGCCCTAAAATACAAGGGCTGAAAAATCCTATATTTCTAGGGTACCCTACCTACATTATGGAGCCCTAAATACAAGGCCCAAAAATAATGAAACCTTAATCTAATATTTACAAAGATAAGCGGGCTTGTACTTAGCCCATGGGCCCGAAATCTACCCTAAGGCTCATAAGAACCCTAGGGCCTTCTCTTGCATCTCTGGCCCAATCTACTTGGAGTTTTTCTATCCAATGCCCTTGCGGAGTAGGATTGCATCATTCCCTCCCCCTTGAAAAGGATTTGACCTCAAATCCTGAGGTTCTTGATACTCTGGGCTCCTTCCCTTAACACCTGTAAAAAGAACAAAAACATATGTATTAGTGGTGTTTAGTATGTTGAAGTAAGGTAAGGTCTGAAAACTCATTTCCGGGGCATCTTCCCATGAAGGAACATGGTTCCTCACCAACTCAATGAGTGGTGCTACAAGTATAGAAAAATATGGGGCAAACCTTTTGTAAAAGTTTGTTAAGTCTTGGAAGCCCCAAATTTTTCTTACACTTGGTGGAGCGGGCCACTCAGGAATGACCTTTATTCTCTTAGGGTTCATGGGAACCCTTTGATCACAATTTAAAAAATTAAGAAAAGTAAAGCAATAGAACATACCTTTTTCTGTATTTTCATGTTGATTATTCCTACCAAAAAGTATGACAAACCTAAGGTGTCCCATATGTGTGCCTAAGTTTGTATTGAAACTAAAAATAAGAACAAACCTACCTAATGAGTCCCTATGTACACAAATCATGAAGATGTTGGGTGCATGAGTAATTTTACAAAAGAGTGTTGCACCACCCAAAGCATTCATCACACCACCTATTTTAGGGATTTGGTGCCTAATAATACCTATTTTGGGCACCAACAAAGCACAAGGATTTAATCTCTTGCGAACCAAACCCTCATCCAACAACTCCTTTACTTGAGGAATAAACTCAAGCCTAAGAGATGTGGCAATGCTAACAAGTGTCTTTTTACAAAGGAGAAAATGTGGAGGTTGTCTAAGAAGGGAAATTTCTTTAATATTTGTCTTTATTTCAAAATGTCTTTCCTTCTTAGCTAACCTCTTGGAGGAGACACTTACCTCCTTACACTCCTCCTTAACCATTAAAGGTTGTCCTTCTTCTTGGGGGTAGATCTCTTCACTAGATTCTTCCCCTTTTGCTTCTTCACTTTTACTAGAGGAAGGTGAAGTAGTAGCCTCATCTTGGCTACTATAAATGTCTTGGCCCCTCATAATCATGGTTTTCTTGGTGGGGCATTGAGAAGTAATGTGTCCTCTTCCAAGACATTTAAAGCACTTCATGGAGCTAGTCTTCTCTTGCATACTAGCCTTAAGGGGTTGCTTTTCTATTGTCTTCCCCTTATCATCTTTGGGCTTAGAAGGTCTCACCCCTAAGATTCCTTGACCTTGGTCTTTCTTTGGATAAGAGTGAGAGCCATAAGATTTTGAAGTAGACTTCCTTTTAAGTTGTTGCTCTACCCTTATTTCCCAATCTAAATTGGCCTCTACATTGTCCTTCCCATGGAAGTATGGGAGTTTAATGTTAACCTCTTGAGGCTTTCTTTCATTTTCTCTCCTATGGGAGTGAGGTCTAAGATGTGACCTATGCCTTCCTTCATAATAGTCACGAAGTTCTTCACTTAGGCTCTTGCAAGAGTTATGACTACTATAGGAGACATGTTTTTCTCTTTTCATTTCTTTCATTATTTTTCTTCTTTCTTCCTCTCTTATTTTCTTTCTTTCATCTTGACTTATTTCTTCCACTCTTTTTTTACCTTTTTCTTTTCTCTCTTGTTTTTCTTTCCACAACTTAAGGGATCTCAACTCATCTAATATCTTATACAAGGGGTCCTTAGGAGTAGAACCCTCACCATTAACACTAGATGAAGAATGAAGACTCATGTTGGTTCCTAAGTTATGGTTCTTTCTTGTTGGGGGTTTGAAAACAAAAGGTAAAATAAACTATGGTTGAAACTAGCCAAAATAAACACTAAAAGAGGTGTGAAAGATAAGGTAAAAACTAATTAGTAAAAGGCAAGCTATCTAGGCAGTTTGACAATGGAGGGTAAAGGAAATAAGCTATGAAAATAAGCAAGAAATTAAAGTGCAAGAAATGCAAACTAGGCGGATCCTAAGAGTGTTTGGATGACCTCATTTAAGGTTCCCAACAAAACACTCACTATCCTAAGGGGAAATTGCCTAAAATTATTACACACAAATGGAAGTAGGGTGACCTAGCGGAGGCTCCCAACTTACTTCCAATGAAAGGCCTTTTTGTTACAAAATTTGAAAGCAAAGCAAATTGCCAATTACAAAATTACAAAGAAAAAAGTCCTCAATTGTGGTGGCTATTCTCTCTTTAGTGTTTCACTCAATTTGGAGTGCTTCTTAGTCCAATAGCTCTTAAGGTGGTTGGCCCCTTGCTTCTTGACTCAAATTCTTCAAGATATGGCACCAATCCTCCTTTCCAATTCCCTATATGGCAACTCACAAGCAAGGAAACAAAGAGACAAGCAATAACCAAAGACAAAAAAAAATGAAATGAAAGCTAAACCAATAGAGTTTTAACAAGACAAATTTCCAAGGATTATTCAACAATTAAAGCAATGAAAAGCACAAAAAGCAAGCTAGGACTCAAAGAGAAACCTAGAATGGCTCTAGAGTAGAGTAGAAAAACTCTAAAAAAAAAGACTCAAGAAACCTCTAGTTTTGGCACTTGTTTTCACAATAATGTTCAATTGAAATTTCAGAACTACGATTGGTATAAAATATGCACCAATTATAGAACAAATTTTGAGCCAAAACAACAAGCACACTTTCCTTTCACTTTTCTTTTTTTTTTCCTGGACACTGATTTTTCTGCCAACTTGTGAGATTTTTATTATTTTTTTCTTTAATCCAAATCGCTTGATTCTTTTTTTATAATTTTGGTCCAGATGTCTAGAAAATTCAGTAAAAGTTTCAGCTCAAAAAACGTAGTTACCAATTCCCAGTAATTTATACAAGTTCGTATGTTCAAGCTGCCAGCACCAGCGATTTCAGCCTAGAAATCAAGAGTAGTGTTTATGTTGCTTAAGGCTTGGATAGTTACAATTTGTGTTTGCTTATGCTCAATTATCTTGAATAACACAATTAAAGAGAGCTTAAGACTTATTTTGATTCACAAATCCAGCCACAACTCAGCACCACAACTCAACTTCATCATAGGCATCATGTAGGAAACTTAGAAAGCAAAAAAAAAAAGTTCAAGAACAAGACTACTTCTAGGAATTGATTTAGAACATGTTATGAACTAAATAACATGCATGAATTAGACTCAAAATTCAAAAGATAGGCTAAGAATGACAAGAATACATGAACAAATGTATCTATAATTCAATCAACAAAATAAAATTCAACACAAACTTAGAACATAATGTGACAATTACTATGACTAAACATGACTCTAAGACAACATGGATTAAGTGATTTACACTTAGATTTTTGTGTTTTTTTTTTCTAATCAATATTTTGGAACAAAATTTAGATCTAAAGGTTCAGAACAAGAATATTATGAATGAAAATTGATAGAACCTAAAATCAACACAAAAACAAGATTCAAGAGTAGATCTACAAAATTTGAACCATAGAAATGCAAGAACAAGTGTAGATCTAAGATTTAATCGGTTTATTTTTTTTTAATCTACTCTAAACAGCACCAAACCACAAGACAATGGAGGATATACATGGAGAATAAGATGAAGAACAAGGAATTAAAGAGAATTCACCGAACAAAAAGATAGAGGAAGCAAAAGAACATCACCTAGATGAAGATGCTCTTGATACCACATGATGCAAGCTCCATGGGAGCTTGTAGGCCTAGGATCTTCTTCATCAATGGATTCCTTTGCTTCTTGGAAGATAAATGGCAGCGGAATGGGGAAGGAAGAGAGAGAGGAGACGCCACTTCAAGGAGAAGATGAGTCTAGAAGAAGCTCACCACCATAGGAGGCCATGGATAAGAGCTTGGAGGAAGAAGGAGAAGAATGAAGGAAGAGGGAGAGAAGAGCACGAAATTTTGTGCTCTAAATGAGCTTTGAAATCTGAAGTTTAATATTCAAATGTTCAAAGTTGAAAAAAATGCACACACATGACCTCTATTTATAGCCTAAGTGTCACACAAAATTGGAGGGAAATTCAAATTTCACTTGAATTTGAAATTGAATTTGTGGAGCCAAACTTTGGAGCCAAAATTTCACTAATTATGATTAGTGAATTTTAGTTATGGTTCAGCCCACTAATCCAAGATCAATTCCAAGATTCTCCACTAAGTGTGCTTAGGTGTCATGAGGCATGAAAAGCATGAAGGACATGCACAAAGTGTGACTATATGATGTGGCAATGGGGTGTAGTAAGCAAATGCTCACCTCCCCCTCTAAAATTTAATTGGATTGGGCTTCTACCAATTCAATTAAATTTATTTCCAACCACACACATCAAATATCCACTTAGTGCATGTGAAATTACAAAACTACCCCTAATACAAAAACTAGTCTAGGTGCCCTAAAATACAAGGGCTGAAAAATCCTATATTTCTAGGGTACCCTACCTACATTATGGAGCCCTAAATACAAGGCCCAAAAATAATGAAACCTTAATCTAATATTTACAAAGATAAGCGGGCTTGTACTTAGCCCATGGGCCCGAAATCTACCCTAAGGCTCATAAGAACCCTAGGGCCTTCTCTTGCATCTCTGGCCCAATCTACTTGGAGTTTTTCTATCCAATGCCCTTGCGGAGTAGGATTGCATCAGATATTCCAAACTGTTTCCCCTAATTAAAAATCTATTTTACTTTTTACTCAAGTTATGAATTCCCTTAATGACAATCTTCTTAAATATTAATTCAAATGAAGCAACTTGAATATGAATATAAAGCAATTATAAATAAAGGAGATTAAGGGAAGAGAAAATGCAAACTCAGTTTTATACTGGTTCGGCCACACCCTTGTGCCTACGTCCAGTCCCCAAGCAACCCGCTTGAGAGTTCCACTATCTTGTAAATTCCTTTTACAAGTTCTAAACACACAAGGACAATCCTTCCTTTGTGTTTAGAGATCCTTTACAACAAGAGACTCACAGTCTCTTAATCCCTTAGAGAATGAGAATAAAAAGAGGAACAAATCTCTCTAGAAAGAGATGGATTTTACAGATTGAACACTCAATTAATTCCTTAATGAATTGCAATTGAATTGGCCAAGGAATTCTTAAGAGGATAAAAATGAAATTGCTCTTTGAGAGGATAAACACTTTGTTGTTCTGAAAAATCTCTTTTCAATTTCGTGTTTAAGTCACATATATATAGACCATTGGTGGTCATGAGTAAAGCCTTTGAAAAGTTGTGACTCTTGAAATTATTTTTCTGAAATTCCTGTCTGGTAATCGATTACAGTAATTGTGTAATCGATTACAGCTTTTAAAATTTGAATTAAAATGTTTACTAACTGCTGGTAATCGATTACCAAAATTGTGTAATCGATTACACAGTCTAAAATTTCGAATTCAAATTTTTATAGCTGTTATGAAACGTATTTGGCCACTGGTAATCGATTACATCCTCTGGTAATCGATTACCAGAGAGTAAAACCTTTGAGAAACACTTTTTATTTTAAATCACTTGGCCAAACCTTTGCTAATTCAATTAGGAATTCCCTTCCTAATATTCTAGTGATCATCTTGATGTTGTGACTTGTAATCTTGAAGTATTGTCTTGAATTTTAATCTTGAAAAGCCCATTTGCATCAATTGCAACACATCATCATGATCATCATCAAAACATCAAAGCCAATTGCATCTACAGTAGTCAACGCTCTTTTGAGGCAATCAAAAGCCTCTTTGCATCTGTCATTAAAGTCAAACTCCACCTCCTTTTGCAACAAGTTGGACAGTGGAAGGGCTACTTTGCTAAAATCCCTTATAAAGCGCCTGTAGAATCCTGCATGACCAAGAAAAGATCGCACCTCTCGCACACAAGAGGGGTAAGGCAATTGTGAAATAACAGAAATTTTTGCAGGATCTACTTCAATACCCTTATTGGAAATAATGTGGCCTAAAACTATACCTTGCTCAACCATAAAATGACATTTTTCAAAATTTAGAACAAGGTTAGTTTCAATGCATCTATTCAAAACTTTTTCCAAACTATTCAAACAACCATCAAAAGAGGATCCATATACAGTGAAATCATCCATAAACACCTCTATGCAATTTTCTAAAAAATCACTGAAAATACTAATCATGCACCGCTGGAAGGTACTAGGGGCATTGCACAGGCCGAAAGGCATCCTCCTATAAGCAAAAGTGCCGAAGGGGCAGGTGAATGGGGTCTTTTCCTGATCCTCGGGAGCTATAGTAATTTGCATATAACCAGAAAAACCATCAAGGAAACAGTAGTGGGATTTACCTGCCAGGCATTCAAGCATCTGATCAATGAATGGCAGGGGAAAATGGTCCTTTTTGGTAACCTGGTTCAGCCTCCTATAGTCAATGCAGACTCTCCAACTGTTCTGCACCCGAGTAGGAATCAGCTCCTCCTTCTCATTTCTGATCACTGTGAGGCCAGTCTTTTTCGGGACTACCTGGCCGGGACTCACCCATTGGCTATCGGAGATAGGATAAATGATTCCAGCTTGCAAAAGCTTGGTTATCTCCTTCTTCACTACATCAAGAATCACCGGGTTGAGTCTTCTCTGTGGCTGTCTTACTGGTTTAGCTCCATCCTCTAAATTTATTCGATGCATACATGTGGATGGGCTAATACCAGGAATGTCCGCCAGGGTCCAGCCTATAG
Source organism: Glycine soja (assembly GCF_004193775.1). Taxonomy (NCBI): domain Eukaryota; kingdom Viridiplantae; phylum Streptophyta; class Magnoliopsida; order Fabales; family Fabaceae; genus Glycine; species Glycine soja. The sequence continues at coordinate 13,185 of NW_021144548.1, read as the reverse complement.
CCTTCTTATGCTTCTTCAGAACTGACAACAACTTCTCCTCTTGCTCATCAGCAAGGGTGGCAGATATAATCACTGGAAAACTCTTGCTATCATCCAAGTAAGCGTATTTTAAATTTGATGGTAGAGGCTTCAATTCTGGTGTGGTCGGCTGGACAGTGGTAGAAGGAGATGGTTTCTCAGCCTTTACCTCATAAAGAAAGTCAGAGGTATGTGTACTTCCTGAAACATGGTTAGTCCTATCTGACTCTATAAAATCAATCTCAAGAGGTAAAACACCACCACCAGGCATGCAATCAATATCACTCTCAGATTCACTCTCAGCATTAAATTCAGACATATGATCAAGTACAATTTCAGACTCAATGCATGAAGAGTGAGAGGCATGCAGATTAGAATAAAGATCAGCCATGTATTCATCAACAACATGGTCAATTATTTCAGCACGAAATACAGGAAGATCTTCAGATGGGTATTTCATAGCATCCAGAATATTAAAATGAACAGTTATATCACCAAACTCCATGGACAGTGTGCCTGCATAAACATCTATCTTAGTTCTAGCAGTTTTCATAAAGGGTCTGCCTAGAATGATGGGAACTGATCCTTGAGAAAATCCATCTTCCATATTCAAGATATAAAAATCAACAGGGAAAATCAGTTCACCAACTCTAACTAAGACATCTTCTATGAAACCAACAGGATAGGCAACACTTCTATTAGCTAAATGAATTACCACATCAGTTGACTGCAAGGGACCTAGAGATAGAGAATTAAAAATCGAAAGAGGCATAACACTAACAGAGGCTCCTAAATCTAGCATGGCATTGTCAAACTTACTATTCCCTATAATACAAGGTATGTTGAATGTACCTGGATCTTTGCATTTTTCAGGAATTTGAGGAACAGATTTACCAATCAATGCGGAGACATTTCTGCCCATGCTAATTCGTTCACTTCCTTTAAGCTTCCGCTTATTAGTGCACAGCTCCTTCAAGAATTTGGCATATCTTGGAATTTGCTTTATTGCATCCAACAGAGGTATGTTTACCTCTACTTTTCTAAACGTTTCCAAGATCTCTTTCTCTGCCTCTTCCATTTTTTTGTTGGAAACTGCTCTTGGAGGGAATGGAAGAGGGGGAATGTGCTGCTTCTGCAAATCAGAATTACCTGTGGAAGAAGATTCACCTGCACAGAAATTGTTAGGTAGATTTTTGTCATCACCTTTTTCTGGAATAGAGTGAAGTTTGGCAGGTTCATTTGCAGATGAGGAAGGTGCTACGGGTTGAGGTCCTTGACACTGCTTTCCCGACCTCAATGAAATGGCACTGACATTTTTGGGATTTTGGACAGCTTGAGAAGGTAGCTTGTCAGAATTCTGGGACTGTTGTTGATTCAATTGGGTAGCTAATTGTCCCATCTGATTGGTTAAGCTCTAAATCGAGGCTCTGGTCTCTTGCTGAAACTGCATGTTCTGCATAGTCATTTGCCTCACAAGTTCTTCGAGGGAAGGTTGTGGAGGGGCCTCAACTGTTGGCTGTTTCTGGGGTTGTTGCTGTTGTTGGATTGGTGGAGGAATGTATGGTCTGCTTGGGCCAACAGCATTTTGGAAGGAAGGAGCAGGCTGCTGTTGTTGTTGTTGAGGGCTGGACCATCTGAGGTTAGGGTGATTCCTCCATCCAGGGTTGTATCTGTTGCTGGAAAGGTCATAATTGCTCTGCTGTGGTTGATTTTGCTGTTGAGGTTGAGGAGGTCTATTGTAAATATTTGCAGCATAAGCTTCAGGCTGCTCAATTGCTCCAGGTTGCTGCATGGAAGGGCAAAGGTCTGTATGGTGGTCAGCAGAGGAGCACAAACCACAAACCCTTGCAACAGGTACAGATTTCTGATTCAAGGCCAGCTGGGTTACCAAGTTAACCAATGCATCCAGTTTGCCTTCAAGCTTCTTAGTTTCAGATGATGCAGATGGATTTGTAGCTACCTCATGCACTCCTCTAATGACTATGGCATCATTTCTGGCGCTAAACTGTTGGGAGTTGGAAGCCATCTTCTCAATTAAATTTCTGGCTTCAGCAGGAGTCATGTCTCCAAGGGCTCCACCACTGGCAACATCTATCATACTTCTCTCCATATTACTGAGTCCTTCATAAAAATATTGGAGAAGAAGCTATTCTGAAATCTGATGGTGGGGGCAACTGGCACATAGTTTCTTAAATCTCTCCCAGTACTCATACAGGCTCTCTCCATTGAGTTGTCTAATACCTGAGATATCCTTCCTGATGGCTGTGGTCCTGGAAGCAGGGAAAATTTTTTCTAAGAATACTCTCTTAAGGTCATCCCAGCTCGTGATGGACCTTTGAGCAAGGTAATACAGCCAGTCCTTTGCCACTCCCTCTAATGAATGAGGAAAAGCCTTCAGAAATATGTGATCCTCTTGGACATCTGGGGGTTTCATGGTGGAGCAGACAATGTGAAATTCTTTCAAATGTTTGTGCGGGTCTTCACCTGCAAGGCCATGAAACTTTGGAAGCAAATGAATCAGTCCAGTTTTAAGAACATATGGGACATCCTCATCAGGGTATTGGATGCACAAGCTTTCATAGGTGAAATCAGGTGCAGCCATTTCCCTTAGAGTCCTCTCACGAGGTGGAGGTTGTGCCATGTTCTCAGAATGTGCAAAATCAGAATGCTCAAAATTATAATGCTCAAGATCAGGATGTTCAAAATCACCAATAACAGAATGCACAAATTCACCAGTTATGGAATGCTCAGAATGATCAAAAGGTAAAAAATGATGCCTAACTAATCTATGAAATATCCTATCTATCTCAGGATCAAAGGGTTGTAAGTCAGATGGATTGCCTCTAGTCATACACTACATTCAGCATGCACACAACTAGTTGCCTTGTCATGTAAATAAAGGTGTAGGTTTGAACTACAACTACCCTCAAATGATATCCAAATGACTTGAAATTTTGTGAGCAACCTTATAAAATGATGAGAAGATAGCACAAAAAATGTCAGACAAAAATTCAAAGTCTAACTATGAAAGCTAAAATTGGTAGGTTAAGAAAAATAAGTGAATAAAACTTGAAAAATAAAAAACTTTTGACAGAATCGCTTTTTTTGGACGATGGAGACCTCAGCCGGCTGCCACAGCGTAGGAAATTTTTTTCTACCCCAAATGCATATATAATAATTGCGATTCTGATAACCGGAGCAAAAGTTATGGCCGTTTGAAGTTTTGACAAACACAAAATTTGCTAGTTTTTTGGAACTTTCAAATCTGACCAAACTAAAGGCTCTAGCTATTTTTCCCACAAAATATGGATTAAAAGAAGTTACCACAAAAAAATTCAGCCAAAAATAACAACTCTAGCTACTAAAACAAAAAATCCCAAATAATTCAGCATGGGTGGTCGCTAAAATCCGTCTCTAATTGATTTCTACTACTACTCTGTTTTTCCGCAAGCTGATTTCTACTCCTACTCTGTTTTCAAGCACAATCTTCACAGCAAAACACCCAAGACTGAAACAGGGGAAACGCTTAATGGGAAAACTGAAACAGAACACACATTAAACAAAATACCAGGACACTAAACAACACTAACACACATACTAACACAATACTAACAATTAAACATAAAACACGAAAGGATTAAACACACAACACTAGCTAGCTATTATGAACCTTTGGACACTGCTCCCCGGCAACGGCGCCAAATTTGATCGAGGCCGTACCGGAATCAAATAAACATGAAAATGCAGTAACTAGGAAGTGATCCTAGGTCGTTTCCCAACGAGCAGTGACAAGCCAAATGTTCATAATATACTTGCAGTAACAGTAACGTTGTGGGGGGGGGGGGGTTTGGTTGTTTGGTAATTAAAGAGCAGAACAAATAAAATGGAATACGAAACTACTAATATTAAAAACGGGTTGTTTCCTCTGATTCAGAAGCCACTCTCTTATCCTGGGTTATGGAGAATTCGTCCCTAACAGTCAACCACTTAATCCAACCTTATTTCAATTTACTAAGCGAAAATCAACTTAGGGTTTTCAATACGTGATTAGGCACCACATACACCAGTTAGCCCTTCGTCCATTAAGCATGAACGCAAGTTAGGCTCAGAGGCAATTAATCGAACACAAAGCGTGCACTGATTAATATTCACGAAATTGGGATAACTGGTGAAGGGAAAACTGTCAGGAAACCACATTACAAACGAAACCTCAAAGAGAGTTGGGCTTCGTCCTCAAAAGGAAACAACACCAGAAAATCTAGCCTTCCATGGATTCAAACAGAAAACGCAAATGAAGCATGAAGCAGAAACGTAAATGAACAAGAACGTAAATGAACAGAAACGTAAATGAAAGTAGAAGAAGAAGCAAGAATGAACTCGTAATTAGAAGCAGAAAACGGAAATTTGCATTAAGAACGAAAACTGTAACAAGGGAACAGAAAAACGTGAAAACCTAAAACCAAAGCTCTGAATAATGAAAATAGCATAGCAGAATAGAATGCCCTGCACGAATCCCAAGGCAGCTATTTAAAAAGAGTCACTCAAAGTCACTGGGCCCTATTACAATACTCTGGCCCAAAACGAAATAAACACTGAACAACATAAAATAAAATTGCGAAATTTCCTAATTAGAAATTAACTAAGGTAAGCGCTGCTTTATTTGCCCTCTTCAAGTCCACAACCAAAATCCGGATTAAGCCCAATGTTTCATTAATTCCTGAAATTAGATTAAAAACATCAAATTAGCTAAATGAGCCCAAATAATAAAACTGCCTAATTAATTGACAATTAAGACCAATCAATAATTAAAATGGTGCAAAAAGGGTTTAGAAAATAGAAGAAAATGATGACACATCACTCTTCCCGCTGGTTTAGTGGTGGTTCCTACTCAGGGTTTCTATTTTGCTTTTGCTGTTTTTTTGTTTGTTTTTAGAAAACAAATATGCTTTAGCTCAGAAGGGGTAACAAAGGATAAACTAGTGTTTGGGATGTTGAAACATGGCCATGTGTCATTTCAAATCTTGACTTAGATCCTTTTGTAGTTTCGATTTAGGGACAAAACCTTAATAACACGCTGTCATACCCTAATTTCGTTAGAAGACAATTGTTTGCCAACGTGCGGACCTTTGTTGACCAAATTGAGATGCTTAAGACTCATCGCCACATAATTCGTAAAGTTTCATGATGTTTCAGAAGGAAATCAGCCAAAAACACAAAATTGTGGGGGGTGAACTGATCAATTTAGGGGGGTGTACCTAGTCCTAGGCCCATCTGGAATATTCTGGACGGAGGTTGCTTCAGGTGGAAGCTACCTAGCTCACCTGGGCGAGCTGAGCGGAAACCACCTCCCTCATTTTTGCTATAAAATGGCGTTTGGGGCTGAAGGGAAGGGGTTCAACACTTTGGATAGTCAATTTTCACTTAAAATTAGTGAGGAAAAGAAGAAAGAAGGAAAAAATCCAAGTCGAGGCGCTTCCGTAATGCTTCTGTGACGTTTCCGTGATCAATTCCGTGGACGTTCTTCGTTCGTTCTTCTTCGTTCATCGATCTTCAACCGGATAGTTTTTTATTTTAAAGCTTTGAATTCATTCTATGCATCCTTAGGGGTCCATTCTTGCTTTGTATGTTTTCATCTTCATTCTTCTACTTTCGGTATTCTTTTTCTTCGTTTTAAGCGAGTTTCAACCGATCGTTTAAGTCGTAACCTCACTTAATTAATGTTTAAATGAATTTCAACCGATTGTTTGTGTTGTAATCTCATTTAATCGCCTTTAAAATAAAATTCAACCGATCGTTCATGCTGTAACCTCGGTTAAATAAAAAATAATAATAAAATAAGTGTCAATCGGACATTTTACTTTGAAAGTCCTCTTTAATGAGTTGAGAAATAACCAAGTGAAACTAAGGCTAAAATCAACTTACAAATCAAGCATTTGCCCGCAAAAAGGTCATTCGAAACCGTTTGAAGGTCCAACACCTTAACGATCCCTTTTTACTTTTATAGGTGAAAACGAACCATTTAAAATTCTAAAATCAACACCCCGCATAACTTTCTTGCTTTCTAAAGAACTACGTAGGTCTGAGTTCCTTATCGCAATTGAGGATACGTAGGAGCAAAAGCCCCGCTTTTGTCGACCTCAAAGATAAAAAACATAACAAGGGGAAAATAAAATAAAATAAAAGTCATGATTTTGCACATTTGATTAAAGGTTGCCGTCCCTTGTGACAAATGCGTGGGGTGCTAATACCTTCCCCGTGCATAAAAACAACTCCTGAACCTTTTATTCTTAATGTTCGTAGACCCATTTTTGGTTTTTCTAACGTTTCCCTCAAATAAATGTTGGTGGCGACTCCGCACGTTCTCCTCCCTTGGAAGATGCACTCGTGAGCCTCGTGTCGCCCTCCCACCGAAGGGTAGGTTGCGACAATTGGTGACTCTGTTGGGGACTGTTAGAGAGTTAGGTCGTTCAGTCAGTGTGCAATGTTTTTATCATGACTTTTCCTTTTGCGAGTTTCTTTTTATTTCTCTTATGTTCTTGTATATAACTCTCGGATGCTTTTAGTGTGTTTTTTAATGTATGCATGAGGTAGATATTTATTCATTTGATGCACACAAACACCAACACTTTTTGCACACACGGTGAGTTGAAAAAAAAAGGGGCCCTATACCTGGGTCCGTGGGAACATAGGAAGTGGACGTGAATCTGTGATCATGCTAAGTCTCTGACTTGCTTGATGACAGTGAAACCTCATTTTCATACCCTAATTTCGTTCGGGGACCATTATTTATCGGCATGCGACCTTCCTTTGACCACCTCAAAATGTTTAATACCCATCGCGGTGGAATCCGTAAAGTTCCGAGATGTTTCGGGAAGAAACCGGCCAAAAACATGAAATGGGAGTGCATTTAGGAAAGTGTGGTGTGTGTAAATAAACTGTTACACTCTAATTTCATCCGGGGACCATTGTTGATCACTTTGGAAGGCTTAACACTCATCTTGGTGGAATCTGTAAAGTTTCGGGACATTTTGGAAAGAAAATAGCCAAAAACACAAAAGTGGGGTTGAACTTATCAAACACAGGGGTGCACTCAGGAAACTTCATCCAGACATTCTAGAAGGAGGGTGAACTTATCAATTATGAGGTGCGTTCAGGAATCCTCCTCAAGAAGCCTCAGGGCGGCAACCACCTCCATTTTGTTAAAAAATGGCATCCGGGGCATCCGGGCTTCCGTAATGCTTCCATAAAATTTCTGATAACATTGGGCTAGCATATTTCACTTAATATTGGTGAAAGGGAAGAGAAAAAAAAGGAAAACAAGTCTGAAATGCTCCCGTAAGGCTTCCATAACTTTTCCGTAAAGTCCGAAAATGGGGGGTAAACTTAGTAATTGGGGTGCGCTCAGAAATCTTCCTCAAGAAGCCTCTGGGCGGCAAGCATCTCCCTTATTCCCTATAAATAGGGGAGGGGGGCTGTTTCAAAAGTGTTCATGACCCCTAGGCTATGCATTTCAGCTGTTTTGGGTGAAAAAACGTGTTTCCGTGAAGAAAATCTAAGCCGAGGTGCTGCAGTAACGCTTCCGAGACATTTCTGTGAGCAAATCTGTGAAGATTTTCCGTCGTTCTTCATCCTTTCTTCGTTCGTTCTTCGGTCTTCAACCGGTAAGTGTTCGAATCCGAGACTTCCAATTCATTTCTTCCGCTTTTAATGAGTTTTTTACCATTTATTTAAGCCATTATCTCACCTAATAAATGATAAAATGAATTTCAATCGATCATTTGTGTTGTAATCTCGTTTAATCACGGTTAAAATAAAATCCAATCGACCGTTCACGTTGTAACCTCGGTTAAATAAAAAAAGGAAAAATAATAAAAAAATAATCAAATATCTTGAAAAAATAATAAAATATCTTTGAATAAAATAATCAAAAAAATCAAATCGGACGTTTTTCTTTGCAAGTTTCCTTGAATGAATTGACTAATAACCAAGTTAAACTAAGGCTAAAATCAACTCACAATCAAGCTTTGTCTGCAAAAGTCACTTAAAACCGTTTTAAGGTCCAACGCATTAAACGATCATCTTTGCTTTTATCGGTTAACATGGACCGTTCAAAAGTATAAAATCAACCCATAACTTTACCACAAAAGCAAGAACTACGTAGGTCTGAGTTCCTCATCGCAATTGAGGATACGTAGGAGCAAAAGCCTGGCTTATGTCGACCACCCCAAGAGATCGTTAATGGTCCAACGCCTTAACGTTTCTCTCCTTTAAAAAAAAATCAAAGATTGTTTAATGGTCCAATGCCTTAAACGACTTTTGTTCGGTTTAAATCGATCTTGCGGAAAAGATCAAAACAAATTAACCAACATTTAGTTCTGAAAGAACTATGTAGGTCTGATTTCCTCATCGCAATTGAGGAATACGTAGGAGTGAGGGAAACACCCTTGTTGACCACAAAAAGATAAAAAATACAAAAAGGCCCATAAAATACATAAAAACAGAAAAATGGGAAAATACGTAGTTTTGAAGTCATATTTGCACACTTGATTGAAGGTTGTCGTCCCTTGTGACGGACGCGTGGAGTGCTAATACCTTCCCCTTGTGTAAAATCAACTCTCGAACCTTTCGCAATTAAAGTTCGTAGACTACACCTTTCCGGTTTTTCCGACGTTTTCCTCAAATAAACGTTGGTGGCGACTCCGCGCGCCTTCCTCCCTTGGAAGACGCACATGTGAACCCCGCGTCGCCTTCCTGCCGAAGGGTAGGTTGCGACATATGGCGACTCCATTGGGGACTGTTTTTAGAGAGTTAGGCCTATTAATCTTTTGTGCAAAAGTTATGTTTTCCCTTTCATCGGTTTCCCTTTTCCTTTATGTTCTTGTATAAACTTCTTCGATGTTGTAAGGGTGTTCTAATGTATGCATGGGATAGATATTTATTCATTTGATGCACACAAACACCAACACTATTTATACACACGGTGAGTTGAAAAGGGGCCCTATACCCGGGTCCATGGGAACATAAGGAGTGGAGGTGAATCTGTGGTCATGCTGGGTCTCCGACTTGCTTGATAACAGTGAACCCTCATCTAAAGTGTTTTTCTTTGATAACATATTGTTGCTGGTAGTCCCTACTGCCGCAATATGTTTTTTCGAAGGGATGATACCTCTAGAAACCATCAAGAGAGATATGACCACCTTGGGAATTATCACTAAAAGCCTTTTTGTTCCTCCCGTTTAGGTCCCTAAAATAGGGGCATGAAGTGAACGCGCGGCGTGCCTTTTAAACACTGTCATGCATATAACCTAAATGTCATGTACGCCTTTGTTGTATGATTATTTGAGGATATTGCCATGCTGTGTACATCCCCCTGTTGCGCTTTTGTGCATCTGCTTCATGTTGTCTTTTGTCACGGGAAGCTGGAAGGTCCATATCACCTTCTTAACTGCACACATGGGGAACTCCGCCCCCGAATGCGCAAGTAAGAAGAGATGATTTTCCAGGCTCTCGTGTCCATAATGCATTCATATCATACATCGCATAAGCATCTCTTCATGGCATCATAATGGACGTATCGTTCTGCATTTGTCACTTATCATTTAATGCATTGCATTTTGCATAAGTCATTTCATCACTGTCGCAACCTACCCTTCGGCGGGAGGGCGACGCGTGACTCGCGGGATGCGTGTTCCACGAAAGGAATACGCGCGGAGTCGCCACCAACGTTTATTTGAGGAAAACGTCGGAAAAACCGGAAAAGACGCGATCTACGAACTTTTTAGTGAAAGGTTCGGGAGTTGTATTTACGCACGGGGAAGGTATTAGCACCCCACATTATTTACGCAAGGGACGGCAACCTTTAATCAAATGTGCAAACATGACTTTGATTTTTATGTTCCTTTTATGTTCTTATATCCTTTTATACCCTTATTATTTTTTTTCTTTTTTGTGGTCGACAAGGGTGTTTCCCTTTGCTCCTACGTATTCCTCATTTGGGATGAGGAAATCAGACCTACGTAGTTCTTGCTTATCAAGTGATTCTTTTCTACTTAAGTGGTGATCATTTTAAGGCGTTGGACCTAAAAATGATCCATTTTACTTAGTGAGAAATTGAAATGACAAACTTCAAAAGCCTATTTTTGTGGACGAGCTTGACTAGGCGAGTTGATTTTAGCCTTAGTTTTCACTTTAGTTATTAATCAATTCGATTAAGAATGAGAAATCCCAAAGAAAACGTCCGATTGATTTTCCGCTTTATTTTACTAAAAGATGTTTTTTTGATTATTATATTATTTCTTTTACCTCTTTTTGATTTCCAACGTGGTTACGGCACGACCGAACGGTCGGAATTTATTTTAACCGAAGTTAATGGATAATACAATTCAAACGTTCGGTGGAAATTTATTTTATTTTTTAGTTAAGCGAGAAATGACTTAAGTAAAATGGCTTAAGCACGTCAACAGGGGGTATAAAAAGTAAACGAAACGAGAATAAAAATGCACGAAACACAATGTGGACCACCACGGGCACATAGAATGAATCGAAAAGCTTGGTTCGAGGTACTTACCCGTTGAAGATCGAAGAACGATGAAGAACGAATGAAGAACGTCGAAGAACGGTTGAAATCTTTGCGAAATTCCTCACGGAAAACGTTACGGAAACGTTTCGGAAGCGCCTCGGCTTAGATTTTCTTCATGGAAACAATTTTTCCAAGCAAATTCGAAGAGAGAGAAGTGCCTAAGGGGCTGAACCCCTTCCTTCTTGCCTTCCTCCCCTATTTATAGCAAAATAGGGGAGGAGGTTGCCGCCCAGCTCGCCCAGGCGAGCAGGGTTGCTTCCTCCAGAAGCAACCGCCTTCTGGAGGGCCCAAGTGGGCCTGGGTTCTATTTGCACCCCCATTTTTACTAAGTACACCCCCCTCTGCTGTTTTTTTGGGTGATTCTTTTTTCGTAAAGTTACGGAAACTTACGAATTTCGTAACGATACTTGTTTTCTTCCCGTAATGTTACGGAACCTTGCGGATTACATAATCATCCCCTTTTTGACTTACGGAATGTTACGGAACCTCACTTAATTATGCAACGATGCTTCCATTTGATTTCCGGTGGTGTCACGGAAACTTACGGATTGTGCATCAATATTTTTTTTGGTTTTTCGGCATGTCCTGGAATTTCACAAATTGCCTAATGATGGGTGCCAAGCACCTCACGAGGACCAAAGAATGGTCGCACGTCATCGAGCAAAGGTCCCCGGACGAAATTAGGGTATGACAGTTGCCCCTCTTTACTTGTCTTTTATTGGAGATAAAAGGAAAGTAAAGATAAGACACTAATTTCGTTCCTCTCGATTTGACGAGAGTCGCAGGTGACCATAAAATCTCCACATGCAAATGACTTGTTGTTCCCAAAATTTCACAAATTGCCTAATGATGGATGCCAAGCACCTCACAAGGACCAAAGAATGGTCGCATGTCATCAAGCAAAGGTCCCCGAAATCAGTGTATGACACTAATTTCGCTCCTCTCGGTTGACGAGAGTCGCGGGCGACCATGAAATTTCCGCATGTAAATGACTTGTTGTTCCCGGAGGAACAAAAGGTGCAGAAGACTATGTCAGCCTCTGCATGCTATCAAGCGTTCTGTCTTACAGATAGCAAAAGAATGTTTATACGGAAACCACTCGGGTATTTCCGCGTATCATCGGGCCCGCCGCCTCTGGATGATACAAGGGTGCAGAATGACCAAACTTGGTCTCTGCTTGTCATCGGGCCCGCCGCCTCTGGATGACAAAAGGGTGCGAATAACCGTAAGGTATCTCCGCGTATCATCGGGCCCGCCGCCTCTGGATGATACAAGGGTGCAGAATGACCAAACTTGGTCTCTGCTTGTCATCGGGCCCGCCGCTCTGGATGACAAAAGGGTGCGAATAACCGTAAGGTATCTCCGCGTATCATCGGGCCCCGCCGCCTCTGGATGATACAAGGGTGCAGAATGACAAAACTTGGTCTCTGCTTGTCATCGGGCCCGCCGCCTCTGGATGACAAAAGGGTGCGGATAACCGTAAGGTATCTCCGCGTATCATCGGGGCCGCCGCCTCTGGATGATACAAGGGTTGCAGAATGACCAAACTTGGTCTCTGCTTGTCATCGGGCCCGCCGCCTCTGGATGACAAAAGGGTGCGGATAACCGTAAGGTATCTCCGGTATCATCGGGCCCGCCGCCTCTGGATGATACAAGGGTGCAGAATGACCAAACTTGGTCTTGCTTGTCATCGGGCCCGCCGCCTCTGGATGACAAAGGGTGCGAATAACCGTAAGGTATCCTCCGCGTATATCGGGCCCCGCCGCCTCTGGATGATACAAGGGTGCATGTCACGTGACCTCAGGGTCAGTATGACAAAGATTATGGGGCGGCCGACAAAAGCAAGGCTCTTGCTCCTACGTATCCTCCAATGAGGAAATCAGACCTACGTAGTTCTGGATAACTTGTGAGACTTGAAAAAGTCTCGGTGTTTTCTCCACTAAAATGCAAACATGCTTTAGCAAAGAGACAAATATTCCAACTGATTTAGAGCAGCATATGCTTTTTTGAGTGAAAAACAATGCGTCTACCGGGGAAGGAGAGTCTGCTGATGAAATCTCCCATAACCATAAATGAGATTTTGGATGTTAGCATTTCGTTTCTAAATGACCATTTAGAGGAAACACCGGGTTCGACAAAAATAGAAGAAATCACTCAAAGTGTATCAATCTCGCACAGGTAAGTGTTTCATCCTAATTCCGAACCATAGATATGTCATGACTTGACTTTGCAAAATTATTTCCTATCAAATCAAAATTACATGCGTGATCGTGGGATCAATAGGACTTCCCTTGGGAATGGGTTCTTTTGGTGGTTTTTTCGGCTTTTGTGTGTTTTTGGCTTTTGATTTTTCTGGCTTTTTCTTTTCTGTTTTTTTTGTTTAGTGCGGGGCGAGAAAAAAGTCGCTAGCGCACGGATTTGGTGGGTAATCCAAAGGGAGAAGACTATTTTAGGTCGTGGTTCCCTTTCCTTCTTTTTTTGTTCATTTGGTGACAATCCTGTATTGTTCAGATATTGTCCGGTCCAAAGACCTCTCTGCATATTTCTTCTGTTTTCCCTTCGATCCCCGATCAGGGGCTTTCTTTCCT
>NW_021144547.1:0-24354 GCF_004193775.1 Glycine soja | reverse complement strand
GAAAAAACACCATAACTAAACGCGCCGCAAGGGATCCCTATCGCACCAGATCCAAATCTAGAACGATGGGTGATCAAGAGGAGACGCAGGAACAGATGAAAGCCGACATGTCGGCTCTGAAAGAACAAATGGCCTCCATGATGGAGGCCATGTTAAGTATGAAGCAGCTCATAGAGAAGAACGCGGCCACTGCCGCCGCTGTCAGTTCGGCTGCCGAAGCAGACCCGACTCTCTTGGCAACTACGCACCATCCTCCCTCAAACATAGTAGGACGGGGAAGGGACACACTGGGGCACGATGGCAGCCCTCACCTGGGATACAACCGAGCGGCTTACCCTTATGGATTGCCGCCCAACTATTCACCACCCGTCTTGCAAGAAGATGCGGGCCACATTGCCTCTCCCGTCCATGAAAGAGAGCCTCCTCAGCAGCCCGACGAAGTCCATAAAGACCCTCAAGATTATGCTCGAAGGGATGTCGAGTTCTATCCCCCGATCCCCGAAGGGCCGGCACCAGGCACGTTGCCTCAACCCAACATCGCAGCTTCGCCAATAGTTTTGTCCATGGAAGGGCCGCCCCCGGCAACTGAAGAAAGGAGGAAGCTCGATCTCCTTGAAGAAAGATTGAGGGCTGTGGAAGGATTTGGGGACTATCCGTTTGCAGACATGACGGATCTTTGCTTAGTACCCGATGTTGTTATTCCCCCGAAGTTCAAAGTGCCGGACTTCGACAAGTATAAAGGGACGACTTGTCCCAAAAACCATCTCAAAATGTACTGCCGTAAGATGGGTTCCCACTCTAAAGATGAAAAGCTGTTGATACACTTCTTTCAGGATAGCTTGGCCGGAGCTGCGGTAGTGTGGTACACTAATTTGGAAGCTTCCCGTATCCGTACTTGGAAGGATCTGATTACCGCCTTCCTAAGGCAGTATCAGTACAATTCTGATATGGCTCCTGACCGTACTCAACTGCAGAATATGTTCAAGAAAGAAGGTGAGACCTTTAAAGAATATGCGCAGCGATGGAGGGATTTGGCGGCACAAGTAGCTCCTCCCATGGTTGAGAGAGAGATGATCACCATGATGGTAGACACTCTGCCAGTGTTCTACTATGAGAAGCTAGTGGGTTACATGCCGTCCAGCTTTGCAGATCTGGAGTTTGCCGGGGAAAGAATCGAGGTTGGATTGAAAAGAGGAAAGTTTGATTACGTTTCCTCCACAAACGCGAATGCCAAAAGAATCGGGGCAACAGGGGCAAAAAGGAAGGAAGGAGATGCCCATGCCATCTCTTCAACACCCGCGTGGGTCAAACCCCAGCAAACACCTCATGGTACCCATCAGTACGCGCAACATCACCCAAGCTTCTCGGCTCATGCTGGGAACGCCTCTAGTTCAACACCCGTGCAGCCTAAGGCACCCACCCAGAGGGAAGCTCCCCAAGTTCCAACTCCGAACACGACTCGACCGGCCGGTAATTCCAACACGACAAGGAACTTCCCTCCGAGGCCATTGCCGGAATTCACCCCGCTCCCAATGACGTACGAAGATCTTCTACCATCCCTCATCGCCAATCATTTGGCCGTGGTAACTCCCGGAAGGGTCCTCGAACCCCCTTTCCCGAAGTGGTATGACCTTAACGCAACCTGCAAGTACCATGGGGGTGTCCCGGGGCATTCCGTCGAGAAATGCTTGGCCCTTAAATACAAGGTCCAACATTTAATGGATGCCGGATGGCTGACTTTCCAAGAGGATCGGCCCAATGTGAGAACCAACCCGCTCGCCAATCATGGAGGGGGAGCGGTTAATGCAGTTGAGTCCGATAGGCCGCACAGGTCTAAACCTTTAAGGGATGTGGCAACCCCTAGGAGGTTTATCTTTGAGGCCCTACAAAAAGGAGGTGTGATTCCCCATAGTGGGTGTAAGGAGGATTCCTGTCTGCTACACTCCGGCGAGATGCATGACATGGAGACGTGTTTGGAAGTAGAGGAATTATTATAGCGGATGATAGATCAATGTCGACTGGAAGTCGGCATTGAAGGAAAAGAAGAGCATCATATATGCATGCAATCTACGGAGGGGAGCGGTGTTGTGAAGCCCAAACCCGTGGTGATATACTTCACTAAAAGCGCAGCTTCGCAAAAGCCCGGACACCCTTTAATAGCCAAACCTGTTCCTTTCCCGTACCAAAATAGCCACGCGGTCCCGTGGAGATATACACCTCCGGGGAAGAAGGAAGAAGAAGTCACTGACGTCAGCTCGCTGTCAGCTAAAGTAACAAATATCACGGGACTGAGTGGTGTGACCCGTAGTGGTCGTGTGTTCGCACCTCCGGACCTACCAGTCCAACCCGCCGACGTCAAGGGAAAAGGAAAAGTGGTGGAAGAACAAGATGGCGAAGCACCCCACGCTTCGAATAAAGATATTCCAGCAAAGGGGCCCCCGGAGAAAAAGGATGGTAGAAAGGAGGTGTCGCTAGAGGAAGCCAGCGAGTTCCTTCGGATAATTCAGCAGAGCGAATTCAAGGTTATCGAACAGCTCAACAAAACCCCGGCTAGGGTCTCGCTGTTGGAGTTACTTATGAGCTCCGAACCTCATCAGGCTCTGCTAGTAAAAGTGCTGAACGAGGCTCACGTGGCCCAAGATATCTCGGTAGAAGGTTTCGGAGGGCTGGTCAACAATATCACTGCCAACAACTATCTTGCCTTCGCCGAAGAAGAAATCCCCGCCGAGGGGAGAGGGCATAATAAGGCTTTACACGTATCAGTCAAGTGTATGGACCATATCGTAGCCAAGGTGCTCATCGATAATGGTTCCAGTTTAAACGTGATGCGTAAGAGCACTTTGGAGAAGTTACCATTCAATGCTTCCCACTTAAAACCAAGTTCAATGGTGGTTCGGGCCTTCGACGGCACTCGCCGAGAGGTTAGGGGAGAGATCGATCTCCCAGTACAAATAGGCCCTCACACCTGTCAAGTCACCTTCCAAATAATGGATATTAACCCCCCCTACAGCTGCCTGTTGGGGCGCCCGTGGATTCACTCAGTGGGAGTTGTGCCTTCTACACTCCACCAAAAGCTGAAATTCGTAGTGGAGGGGCACTTAGTCATCGTGTCAGGTGAGGAAGATATCTTGGTAAGCTGCCCATCCTCCATGCCTTATGTGGAAGCCGCAGAAGAATCGTTAGAAACTGCTTTCCAGTCTTTTGAGGTGGTCAGCATTTCCTCCGTGGACTCCCTCTTTGGGCAGCCTTGTCTGTCCGATGCAGCGGTAATGATGGCCCGAGTTATGTTGGGGAACGGTTATGAACCCGGGATGGGTTTAGGCAAAAACAATGGCGGCATAACTAGCCTGATAGATACCCAAGGAAATCGTGGGAAGTATGGTTTAGGCTATAAACCCACTCAGGCGGACATGAAAAGAAGCATCGCGGGAAGGAAGAACAGTGGTCAAAGCTCGCGTTGGAGACAAGAAAGTGAAGGAAGCCTGCCCTGCCACATAAGTAGAAGCTTTATAAGCGCGGGTCTGGGAGACAAAGGTCAAGCGTTCGCGATATGCGAGGATGATATTCCGAGTACTTTGGATTTGGTACGACCATGCCCTCCTGATTTCCAGCTGGGAAATTGGCGAGTGAAGGAACGCCCCGGCATTTACGCAACGAGCATAATGTAAACCTTTACGGTTTTAAAAGCTCTATAGTTGGGCCTAGGCTTTAGAGTTTTTCCTTTTGTTAAGGCTTTGTGTCTTTTGTTTTCGAATTTATAATACAAGGATCTTTCTTCATCTGTTCCTGGTCTCTACCCATTCTCATTCATTTGCATGTTTACTTCTTTTTCTGAAACGGCAGATCCGATGACGAGTCCCCCGAAGGTACTAATACCTGGGACCCGCCTATCGACTTCGAGCGAGAAATGAATCAAACGGAAGATGAAGGAGATGAGGATGTGGGACTTCCCCCAGAACTAGAAAGAATGGTCGCCCATGAGGAACGAGAAACGGGGCCTCATCAAGAAGAAACAGAGCTAGTAGACTTAGGAATCGGCAGTGGAAAGAGGGAAGTAAAGATAGGTACAGGTATTACCGCACCTATCCGTGAAGAATTAATAATCCTGCTAAAAGACTACCAAGACATCTTTGCTTGGTCATACCAAGATATGCCCGGTTTGAGTTCTGACATTGTACAGCACCGATTACCTCTAAATCCCGAGTGTTCCCCGGTAAAACAGAAACTGAGAAGGATGAAGCCCAAAACATCCTTGAAGATAAAAGAAGAAGTGAAGAAGCAATTTGACGCTGGATTTCTGGCCGTCGCTTGGTATCCAGAATGGGTTGCCAACATCGTACCAGTTCCTAAGAAAGATGGAAAAGTACGAATGTGTGTGGATTATCGGGACCTGAATCGGGCCAGTCCCAAGGACAATTTTCCTTTACCACACATCGATATCCTCGTGGATAACACGGCCAATTTCGCTTTATTTTCCTTCATGGACGGTTTCTCTGGTTACAATCAGATAAAGATGGCGCCCGAGGATATGGAAAAGACTACTTTCGTCACCCTGTGGGGAACGTTCTGTTACAAGGTGATGTCCTTTGGACTCAAGAATGCCGGGGCAACTTATCAACGGGCCATGGTAGCTTTGTTCCATGATATGATGCATCAAGAGATCGAGGTCTACGTGGACGACATAATTGCTAAATCTAAATCCGAGGAAGAACACCTTGTCAACCTGCGGAAATTGTTCGAAAGGCTTAAAAAATATCAATTAAGGTTGAACCCCGCTAAGTGTACCTTTGGGGTCAAATCAGGGAAATTGCTTGGTTTCATTGTAAGCCAGAAAGGGATAGAGGTAGACCCCGAAAAAGTGAAGGCTATCCTTGAGATGCCAGAACCCCGTACAGAGAGGCAAGTCCGAGGTTTCCTGGGGCGCTTGAATTATATTGCCAGATTCATATCGCAGCTCACCGCCATTTGTGAGCCGTTGTTTAAACTCTTGCGCAAAAACCAAACTGATCGGTGGAATGAGGATTGCCAAGAGGCTTTTGGAAGGATAAAAAAGTGCCTAATGAATCCTCCCGTGCTTATGCCACCAGTACCTAGAAGGCCTCTCATTTTGTACATGACAATCTTGGACGAGTCAATGGGGTGTATGCTGGGGCAACATGACGAATCTGGGAAGAAAGAGCGCGCTGTTTACTACCTAAGTAAGAAGTTCACAACCTGTGAGATGAATTACTCCTTGCTCGAAAGAACGTGTTGTGCTTTAGTATGGGCATCCCATCGCCTAAGGCAGTACATGCTGAGCCATACTACCTGGTTGATATCCAAAATGGACCCGGTTAAGTACATCTTTGAAAAGCCAGCTCTCACAGGACGAATCGCCCGGTGGCAAGTCTTGCTATCTGAGTTTGATATAGTCTACGTCACCCAAAAGGCGATAAAAGGAAGCGCTTTGGCAGATTATTTGGCTCAACAGCCTCTTAACGACTACCAGCCCATGCATCCGGAATTCCCGGATGAGGACATCATGGCCTTGTTCGAGGAAAAGTTGGACGAAGATCGGGACAAATGGACTGTATGGTTTGACGGAGCGTCAAACATTCTAGGTCATGGCGTTGGGGCAGTGTTGGTCTCTCCGGACAATCAATGTGTACCTTTCACAGCCAGGCTAGGATTCGACTGCACCAACAACATGGCCGAATATGAAGCATGTGCCCTAGCCGTCCAGGCAGCAATTGACTCCAATGTCAAACTACTCAAGGTGTACGGCGACTCAGCGTTGGTAATCCATCAGCTGAGAGGGGAATGGGAAACTAGAGATCCCAAGCTGATACCCTACAAAGCATATACCCGCGAGGAAAATCAAATGGCGGATGCACTTGCTACGTTGGCGTCTATGTTCCAGCTAACACCGCACGGGGATCTACCCTACATTGAATTTTGGTGCCGTGGCAAACCCGCACATTGTTGCCAAGTGGAAGAGGAACGGGACGGAAAGCCTTGGTATTTCGACATCAAGCGATATGTCGTAAGCAAAGAATACCCGCCAGAGATTGCCGACAACGATAAAAGGACATTGAGGAGGTTGGCAGCCGGTTTCTTCATGAGCGGAAGCATACTGTATAAAAGAAATCACGACATGACACTCCTGCGGTGTGTGGATGCCAAAGAGGCAAATCACATGATCGAAGAAGTCCATGAGGGCTCGTTTGGAACGCACGCCAACGGACATGCTATGGCCAGGAAGATCCTAAGAGCAGGTTATTACTGGCTTACCATGGAAAGTGATTGTTGTGTCCATGTGAGGAAACGCCACAAATGTCAAGCATTCTCAGATAATGTCAATGCCCCACCACACCCTCTGAATGTCATGTCCGCCCCTTGGCCTTTCTCCATGTGGGGAATAGATGTCATCCGGGCCATCGAGCCCAAGGCCTCGAATGGTCATCGCTTCATCCTCGTAGCGATAGATTATTTCACCAAGTGGGTCGAGGCGGCTTCATATACCAATGTCACGAGGAATGTGGTGGTCAGGTTCATTAAGAAAGAGATCATCTGCCGATATGGTTTGCCAAGGAAGATTATCACGGACAACGGCACCAACCTGAATAATAAGATGATGGCGGAAATGTGCGAGGAGTTTAAAATCCAGCATCACAATTCCACGCCCTACCGGCCAAAGATGAATGGAGCCGTGGAAGCGGCCAATAAGAATATCAAAAAGATTATCCAAAAGATGACCGTGTCATACAAGGATTGGCACGAGATGCTCCTATTCACGTTACACGGTTACCGGACTTCAGTGCGAACGTCAACTGGGGCAACGCCGTTCTCATTGGTATATGGGATGGAGGCTGTGTTACCGTTTGAGGTAGAAGTCCCGTCATTAAGGATTTTGGCAGAATCCGGATTAAAGGAATCAGAGTGGGCTCAAACACGCTACGATCAGCTCAACCTCATTGAGGGTAAGCGCTTAACGGCCATGAGTCATGGGCGCTTATACCAGCAAAGAATGAAGAGTGCATTCGACAAGAAAGTACGCTTACGCAAGTTCCATGAGGGAGACCTTGTGCTAAAGAAAATGTCCCATGCTGTCAAGGACCATCGAGGGAAATGGGCCCCGAACTACGAAGGGCCTTTTGTTGTGAAGAGGGCTTTTTCCGGAGGAGCCCTGGTGCTTACCAACATGGATGGAGAAGAGCTACCTTCACCCGTGAACTCTGATGTCGTCAAACAATATTATGCTTAGAAGCTGGGGCAATTAAGGATGTCGCTGCATGTTCTTTATCTTTATGCGTTTTCTGGATTTCCCCCAGGGATTTCCTGTCTGTTGTATCTCTCGTTACAATCTTTCAAAGAAATGAACGTGGATTTGAGGCTTTTAGTCCTCACGTTAGTTTCACACCTTGCGTTAATCTGTGATCACCTGAGCCCTTCCGCTCAGTTCATGGGATCCCCCAAGCGCTTAATTAGAATTGAACCTGAACCAACTTTCCCTAAATTTGCTGCGTTTGAAAACATTCATACATACGCATACGCATACGCATGCATATTGTTGTGGTAAAAAAAAAAAACAGGGGCAGGATCATCTTGGGCTACCTTCTGGGGGTAGAGATAAAACATGAACGGCAGAAACCAATCAAGGTAAGATAATGACGCTGTCAAGATTGGCCATACAGGTACTTAAGGACGGATGCAAGTAGGGATGGGGTCACGACCGACCGATCGTTGCCCCTTCTCTGCGCGAGATAAGCAGAGAATGTCGCTGCGAGGCAGCCCCGTATCCTTTGTATTTTGCAGCTTTCTTTTACTATTTGTAAGAATAAGTAATCAACACCTAATTCTAACCTAAGTAAGTTCAAGTTAGGCAAGATGCTAATCCATGAGAAGGGAGGGGACATGGTTAATGTTCCCCTCAAAAAAAAAAAAAAAAAAAATGCAGGTTAGCTCGCCTGGGCGAGCTGAGCTTGCCTGGGCGAGCCACCCCTGCACCAAATTATAAGAATGACGAAAGGGGGGGCGTTTTTACATTCAAAAACTTCTTTTCCCCCCTTTCAAAAGCCATACCCACGGGATTGACGAGTTTGCAGCCCTAGGGTCATCCTTTTTCGCATTTTTTGATTCCGTTTTGCGCTTTTGTTCATCACCACCAAGTAAGTGTTCCATCCCTAAGCTTTCTAGCTTTTCATTGGTGTATTTTGATCTCCTTTTGGTGCTCTAAATTGTGGGAGTGTGCTCAAATATATGGGGCAATTTTGGTTTGTTTTCTTGCTTGATTAGGTTGAATTAGGGGTTGGTATGGGATGGCCCTAGGCCTATAATGCATTTTGAAACAATGGGACATGCCACATTGTCCCCGTTCTCTTGCTATTGATGCCTAAACGCGCGCCCACCAAGTGTTCGGTGAAATGCCTCAATGGCATTAGCGCGTGACTTTTGTAAGGAAACAACCCATGGGGCATTTTGGTTTGTACATATTTTCTATTTTTGGAATATGTATTCATTCCCGAAAAAGGCTAGAGTAATTGCCCCACATATATCCTAGGCCTAGAAACTAAAATTTTATGCAAAAAGAACACAAAAGGAGGTGCATATTGGGTAAAGTTACCCTTTTTGGCCAGCAATCAGCTATGGGCCACACTACAATATTTTCCCTACGCCTAGATGTTTAGGAATTTTGCTCATCATGAATGTGTAGGTTTAGAATAGGTAGCAAGATACCTTTGGCAATTTACACTTTGGGTATGATAGCAAAATACTTGGATGTATGTATATATAATTTTTGGTAGTCAAAATGTCTCACAAAAAATATATATAAATATGTTGCATGTTATGTGAAGAAAACATATTACAAAAAAATATATACCTTCTAATTTGAATACAATTTTAGTCAACAAAGGAAAATATGCTTGAATTTGCATGTGGCTTTAGGTAGCAAAAACTTGAAAAAAAAACATGAAAGGTAGCACCTTATTGTGTAGGTAGTCAAGATTCATCGTGAAGTTTGTATATGTATGGGTATTAGAAATACCAAGATGAGCGCATGTGCATTTTTTGGTACCCCAAAATGCTTTGAGTATGCATGTATGTAAATTCAGCCAAGGAGGCGTGTGTGATGTAAATAACAAATACACCTTGGAAGTACATAATCTAGGTAATGAAGCTACCTTGATTGTATATGGGTGCATTTTTCTTAGTTGATAGGATGTCTTGTGCAAGTGAACGTTCGTAAGGAAATATGCGCATAAGCTTGCTCTAAATTTACATTGATGTTTGTATTTATGGGAGGAGGTTGTACGCCATTTTTGTTTTAAGAGTAGTGTCCCACTGGTAAAACTAACTTTCCAAACTTTTGCCTTCGCAGGAAATGGCCCCGAGGAAGCTTGCCTCAAAGAGGTCCAGGAAGGACAAGGCAGCCGAAGGAACTAGTTCCGCTCCGGAGTATGACAGTCACCGCTTTAGGAGCGCTGTACACCAGCAGCGCTTCGAGGCCATCAAGGGATGGTCGTTTCTCCGGGAGCGACGCGTCCAGCTCAGGGACGACGAGTATACTGATTTCCAGGAGGAAATAGGGCGCCGGCGGTGGGCATCACTGGTTACTCCCATGGCCAAGTTTGATCCAGAAATAGTCCTTGAGTTTTATGACAATGCTTGGCCAACAGAGGAGGGCGTGCGTGACATGAGATCCTGGGTAAGGGGTCAGTGGATCCCGTTTGATGCCGACGCTATCGGCCAACTCCTAGGATATCCGTTGGTGTTGGAAGAGGGCCAGGAATATGAGTATGGCCAGAGGAGGAACCGGTCTGATGGGTTCGATGAGGAGGCCATCGCCCAGCTGCTATGTATACCGGGGCAGGATTTTGCCTGGACTGCTGCAGGGAGGCGGGTGCGAATCATGCGCACCAACATGACCACCCTGACCCAGATATGGATGACGTTGCTCCTCAGCAACATCCTGCCCACCGATCATAATTCCGACCTTCCCATGCCAAAGTGTCAGCTGGTGTACGCCATCCTGACACGGATGAGCATCCATGTGGCTCAGTTGATCGCTGATGCCATCTATATTTTTGCAGGTATGGCGCCCACTAGGCACCCTTTGGACCCAGATAAGTCCAAC
This sequence comes from Glycine soja, assembly GCF_004193775.1. NCBI lineage: Eukaryota > Viridiplantae > Streptophyta > Magnoliopsida > Fabales > Fabaceae > Glycine > Glycine soja. Next base: position 14,240 of record NW_021144547.1, on the reverse strand, counting down.
AGGGCCCTGGGATTCCCCGCACTGATCACAGGACTCTGCCAGTCGTTCGGGGTCCCCGTTGCACCTACCAAGGTGATTCGGCCGCCCATCACCCGGGCTTTTATTGAGAAGTACTGTACCCAGAGACAGGCTCAGGGTGATGCTCCACAGGCCGTAGGCGCGCCCCCACCACCTCATCAGGCTGGCCAGGCTGGGGCATTTGACATGGAGCAGTATTTACGGCATTTGGTTCGCCAGCAGGCGACCAACCACCGAGCACATGTACGGACCCATGATTGTCTGTACCAGATGAGCCTTAGCATGCAGAGCCAGGGCTTCGCTTCTTTTTCATGCCCTACTCCAGACCAATTCAGGGCAGAGGTTGCATGGCCCGGAGATTGGCCCGAGGCCCAAGCAGGAGAGGCACCCCCAGAAGCTCCCGGCGACGGAGAAGAGGCCCACGAGGATAAGGAGATGGCCGATTTGCTTGACTTCTTGGGAGGGAGTGGAGATACGTGACTGGGAGATCCCCAGATTCATGTTTTCTTTCATATTTCTTTTGTCATTTTTAATCTATGTTATTGTTTTGACTTGAGAGACTAATGTTTGTTTTTGTTGTTTCGATTGTCATTTGTACAGCGCATACGTTTTTGTTTAGATTGTTGCGTTAGTGTTTATATATCATTACTATTGATGATGTTTGGAATTCTGGAACCGTGTAGAGTTCTTCGTTTAGGAACATCGTCCAAAGAATATATGTGTAAAACAAACAAAAAATCATGATAAAAATAAAAATAGAAAAGAAAAAATGAAATGAATGAAATGGAAAAGAGAACAAAAAGGAAAAGAAGAAAGCAAGTAAGGAAAAAGGTGGAAAAAGAGAAAATAAGTTGTCGAGCTGAAAGACCAACAAGCTTTTGAAAAGAGACGATTTCCAACTTTTCTTTAAAAAAAAAAAATTCATTCATCGATCATAACCGGTTTTTGAAAGAAAAAAACGTGTCTACACCTGAAGGGTGAATGCTGTGAAAATTTCCCCGGACGCCCAAAATGACTTGGAGGAATGCACAAATTGATAAAAGAACATATTTTGGAAACCTTGGGTTGATCTAAAATAGAGGAAATGAATCCTGAGCCCTAGCATCACATGACCATAAAAATTTGACACTTGAGTGTCCGCATAGGTGCATGCATGACCAGTTTTGCATAAAGTTTCTAAATCATCATTTTTGCATTTGTGTCATGGAAATAATGTGGGGCATCCCTTTTATCCTTGAACCAAACCAAACCCCGACATGTATCATGTCTAGCCATTCTACAAACCTTGAGCCAAAATCCTGACTCACCAAAATCCTCTACTTCACCCATTACATAGCCTGCTTAGCGTTAGTCAACTATGTGACAAAGGCTATCTAGTATCATTTGATTCTCAGAAATGTCTTATAGAACATAAGCATGACATTAATATAAAGCATGTAGGACATAGAGTCAATAATGTTTACATGATAGACTTAAGCATAAAACAAGAAAACAATCATTGCTTTCTTAGTAAAGATGATGATCCATGGTTATGGCATAAAAGAATTGCTCACATAAACATGGATCACTTAAATAAATTAATTTCAAAAGATTTAGTAGTTGGTTTGCCTAAATTGAAATTTGAAAAAGATAAATTATGCGATGCATGTCAAAAGGGCAAACAAACAAGAGTCTCATTCAAATCTAAAAATGTTGTTTCAACCACTCGACCATTACAGTTATTGCATATGGATCTATTTGGTCCATCTAGAACCATGAGTTTTGGAGGAAATTACTATGCTTTAGTTATAGTTGATGATTTCTCTAGATATACTTGGACATTATTTATTACACATAAAAGTGATTCATTCCATGCATTTAGGAAACTTGCTAAAGTCATACAAAACAAGAAAAATCTCAAGATTGCATCCATTAGAAGTGATCATGGGGGTGAATTTGAAAATAAAGATTTTGAATTATTTTGTGATGAACATGGTATTGAACATAATTTTTCTGCACCAAGAACTCCTCAACAAAATGGAGTTGTTGAGAGGAAAAATAGGTCATTGGAAGAAATTGCAAGAACTTTATTAAATGATACTTCTCTTCCAAAGTATTTTTGGGCTGAAGTTGTCAATACTGCATGTTACATCATGAATAGAGCCTTGATAAGACCTATTTTAAAGAAAACCCCATATGAGTTATTTAACGGTAGAAAACCTAATATTTCTCATCTACATGTTTTTGGTTGCAAGTGCTTTGTACTTAATAATGGTAAAGATAATCTAGGAAAATTCGATGCAAAATCTGATGAAGGCATTTTTCTTGGATATTCTTTACAAAGCAAAGCATATAGAATATATAATAAGAGAACAATGAATATAGAGGAATCCATTCATGTTACCTTTGATGAATCTAATGCTATATTGTCAACAAAGAATATGCTAGATGACATTGCAGATTCTTTAGAACATATGAACATTCATGAACAAGATTCCAAAGGAAATGACAAAGGAAACAATGAAGATCCTCCAGAAGAAGGCAAATCCAATGATGCACTCCCAAGAGAATGGAAAACTTCAAGAGATCATCCCCTCGACAATATTATTGGTGATATCTCAAAAGGGGTAACAACTAGACATTCTCTTAAAGATTTATGCAATAATATGGCTTTTGTATCTATGATTGAACCTAAAAATATAAAAGAAGCCATAGTAGATGATAATTGGATCATTGCCATGCAAGAAGAACTAAACCAATTTGAAAGAAACAATGTATGGAAATTAGTAGAAAAACCTGAAAATTATCCTGTTATTGGAACAAAATGGGTTTTTAGAAATAAATTAGATGAACATGGTATAATTATTAGAAATAAAGCCAGGTTAGTAGCAAAAGGGTATAATCAAGAAGAGGGGATAGACTATGAAGAAACATATGCTCCTGTTGCAAGATTAGAAGCCATTAGAATGCTTTTGGCATATGCATCCATAATGAACTTTAAACTTTATCAAATGGATGTTAAGAGTGCCTTTCTAAATGGCTTAATTCAAGAAGAGGTATATGTTGAACAACCCCCTGGTTTTGAAATTTCTGATAAACCAAACCATGTTTATAAATTACAAAAGGCTCTTTATGGTTTGAAACAAGCCCCTAGGGCATGGTATGAACGATTAAGTAGTTTTCTTCTTGAAAAAGAATTCTCCAGAGGTAAAGTGGATACCACATTATTCATAAAGAGAAAGCATAATGATATTTTGTTGGTTCAAATATATGTTGATGATATAATTTTTGGATCCACTAATGATTCATTGTGCAAGGAGTTTTCCCTTGATATGCAAAGTGAATTTGAAATGTCAATGATGGGAGAACTAAAGTACTTTCTGGGATTACAAATCAAGCAAACTCAAGAAGGTATATTCATCAATCAATCCAAATACTGCAAGGAATTGATCAAAAGATTTGGGATGGATAGTGCAAAACACATGTCTACACCGATGAGCACTAATTGTTACTTAGATAAAGATGAATCTGGTCAGTCTATAGACATAAAACAATATCGAGGTATGATCGGATCTCTTCTTTATTTATCTGCTAGTAGACCTGATATTATGTTTAGTGTATGCATGTGTGCTAGGTTTCAATCCAACCCCAAACAATCACATCTAAGTGCAGTAAAGAGAATCATGAGATATCTATTAGGAACAATCAATATAGGATTATGGTATCCTAAGAATTCAACATGTAACTTAATAGGATATTCTGATTCTGATTTTGCCGGATCTAAAACTGATAGAAAAAGTACAAGTGGAACTTGTCAATTTATTGGATCGGCTCTTGTCTCATGGCATAGTAAGAAACAAAACAGTGTTGCTTTATCTACTGCTGAAGCGGAGTATATCTCTGCCGGTAGTTGTTGTGCACAAATTTTATGGATGAAGCAACAATTATCTGACTATGGCATCATTCTTGATCGCATACCTATTAAGTGTGATAATACTAGTGCCATAAATCTATCCAAAAACCCAGTTCAACATTCAAGAACTAAACACATAGAGATTAGACACCACTTTCTTAGAGATCATGTCTTAAAGGGAGATTGTGTATTAGAATTTGTTGATACTAAGAATCAACTTGCTGATATTTTCACTAAACCTCTCCCCAAGGAAGTGTTTTTCTCTATTAGAAGAGAATTAGGTCTCTTAGATGTAAGAGATTTAGAAAAATAGGAATTGATTGGTTGATTGATTGGTTGATTGATTGGTTGATTTATTTTTTACCTTTTGATTGTAGATTATTTTGTTTGATCTTGTTTGAATTCTTGTTTTTATGATAGAATTTATGATTTCTTGTGTATATAGTAATTGAATGATTGAATTTAGTGTATTAGTAGTGAAAATTAGACATATAGGATGTATTTGAGCATAAATATAGATATTCTCTTAGAAACTAGCCTAGGATAGGCTCTGGTAATCGATTACCATCCAGTGTAATCGATTACACATGAACAGGCAGCCTGTAATCGATTACAACATCCTGTAATCGATTACCAGAAGGCTTATTGGGCCTGTAATCGATTACCAATACCTGTAATCGATTACAATGCGTCATCTTCTATAAATACTCACGAAATCGGAGCTCGTGCGCAGCCAAAGCCTCCTCCACGTTTTCCTCCATACCTAGAACTTCAAACCTTCGATTCTCACTCGATTCTTCACCAAATCACGTCCCGTAAAGCCCAATCTTCCTCTTTTTCACTCCTCTTTCACTTCCACCGATCAAAATCCAGAAAAACTTCATCAAATGGCAGAGCCATCAAAGAAGAGAAAGGGATCATCTTCCACCGCCACCGCTGCTGCCCATCGCCGTCACGGCCCATCCGGAGCACCCACAGCACCTATTCCTCCTTCTTTGTCATCTCCAAGATCATCAACACTGTTTTCATCCGATGATCAACGTCTACGGTACCTTTCTCAGTTTTCTTCTAGAATAATCTTAGACCCTAAGTACCTAGACGTAGAGTTCTTTAATGATGAAACGTTTGATTGCTATCAAGTGTTTCAAAATTCTGGTCTTGTTGATTTCATGTCATTTAAATTGCCATATTATCCTGAACTTGTAAAGGTCTTCTACTGCAATTTAAAAATTCAGGATGGTATTATTATGTCTGAAGTGCATGGTACTTCTATGGTCATTGATCAGTCACTTTTCTTTTCTTTGACTCATTTACCCAGTCAAGGTGCACCTTTTGAGGGCACCATTGTTGATGACTGGAAATTCGATTATTCGAGTCATGATGCTCGTCGCATGGTCTGCAATGATCAAGCTGAAATGACCGGTAGATTGTTGGCCGGGTCATTAACTTTTGATAATCGCATCATGCATTATATCATTGTTAGAATTTTGCTTCCTCGGTCTTCAAATTTAGCACAAGCCTCTGAGGAGGATTTGATTCTTATGTGGGCTTTTCTAACCGGTCGTCAGATCGACTGGGCCCATTTGGTTCGGTACCGAATGCATAAGGCATTACGGGCCAATGCACCTCTTCCTTATCCACATTTGATTACTCTGTTTTTGCGTCATTTTCAAATTCCGCTTGATGATGAACCCTTTGTTCAAGTCAAGCGTTCCTTTGCAATTGGTGCTGGAGCAGTGACCTCCTTTGGGTATCGTAAAGATCGGAATGGACAATGGCTGAAGAAGGATGCACTCCCTCCTCAAGATGAACGTACTCCTTCACCTCCTCCTCAACGTGAGGATTCCGCACTCATGAATGAAGTCCTCTCCGAATTACGAGGTCTTCGTTCGTATGTTGGTGACCGCTTCGACTCGTTAGATTCACGCTTTGCCGGTATGGACATTCGTCTTACACAGCTTGAAGAGGATGTCGGATACATTCGTCAGAGTTTCGATCTTCCACCACCACCTCCGTCTTCTTAGATTTTAGGTTATGATTATTTATCTTTTATAAGCCGTGTATTTTGGCTTTTAGTTTCTTAGAATTTACATTATTATGCTAAGTACTTTGCTTATTTATCTTGTGGATTTTAAACTTCAGTCTTGGATGTTTTGTGGTTGTTGACATTTTCAGTTATTTGGATTCTGGTTTGATTATTTCTTGTTTGTGAGTTTGGCTTATTGTATTTAATACTCTGATGCTTATATCTTGCTACTCAATTGTTATAACTGTGTTGATTTCCGAGTTCTTTGGCTTTTTGATGTTGCCAAAGGGGGAGAAAAAGGTTGTAGCAAAAGCTTAAGAAAAAGCTTAACAAACTTAGAAATCAAGTGATCATGTATTCCGAAATATAGGGGGAGAAAACGGATGCACATTTTATCTATATACAATTGTTTGTTGCTTGCTTGAATCTTGATTTCAGGTATTGTATTGTCATCATCAAAAAGGGGGAGATTGTAGATGCAATTGGCTTTGATGTTTTGATGATGATCATGATGATGTGTTGCAATTGATGCAAATGGGCTTTTCAAGATTAAAATTCAAGACAATACTTCAAGATTACAAGGCACAACATCAAGATGATCACTAGAATATTAGGAAGGGAATTCCTAATTGAATTAGCAAAGGTTTGGCCAAGTGATTTAAAATAAAAAGTGTTTTTCAAAGGTTTTACTCTCTGGTAATCGATTACCAGAGGATGTAATCGATTACCAGTGGCCAAATACGTTTTATAACAGCTATAAAAATTTGAATTCGAAATTTTAAAAGCTGTAATCGATTACACAATTTTGGTAATCGATTACCAGCAGTTAGTAAACGTTTTAATTCAAATTTTAAAAGCTGTAATCGATTACACAATTGCTGTAATCGATTACCAGACAGGAATTTCAGAAAAATAATTTCAAGAGTCACAACTTTTCAAAGGCTTTACTCATGACCACCAATGGTCTATATATATGTGACTTAAACACGAAATTGCTTAGAGATTTTCAGAACAACAAAGTGTTTATCCTCTCAAAAAGCAATTTCATTTTATCCTCTTAAAGAATTCCTTGGCCAATTCAATTGCAATTCATTAAGGAATTAATTGAGTGCTCAATCTGTAAAATCCATCTCTTTCTAGAGAGATTTGTTCCTCTTCTTCTTCTCATTCTCTAAGGGATTAAGAGACTGTGAGTCTCTTGTTGTAAAAGATCTCTAAACACAAAGGAAGGGTTGTCCTTGTGTGTTTAGAACTTGTAAAAGGAATTTACAAGTTAGTGGAACTCTCAAGCGGGTTGCTTGGGGACTGGACGTAGGCACAAGGGTGTGGCCGAACCAGTATAAAACTGAGTTTGCATTTTCTCTTCCCTTAATCTCCTTTATTTATTATTGCTTTATATTCATATTCAAGTTGCTTCATTTGAATTAATATTTAAGAAGATTGTCATTAAGGGAATTCATAACTTAAGTAAAAAGTAAGATAGATTTTTAATTAAGGGAAAAAGTTTGGAATATCTTAATTCAACCCCCCCTTCTTAAGATATCTGAGGCCACTTGTCTAACACTAGATTGTGGTGGGGCATTCCATGTGTCTCCTTCATGGGTCGAGAGACATGTGCATGATCAGATTGAGGTTGTTGGCTCTCAATGGGTATAGGAGTGGAGTTATTGACATTCTTATTGGGAGTGTACGCCACATTGGGTGGCGTATAGTTGAGAGGTAAGCCATATGGCGGGAAGGCGTGCTCGTTTTGAATTTGCACATCATGGGGACTTCCCGTACTTCTTAAATCTTTGCCTACCATATCTGAGGTTGGATGATGTATTTGGTTGATGCCGGATGGGGACGTCGGGTTCACCTTAGCAACAACGCTGGTAGCGGCAATTGCAACCGCATTGGCTTCCAATATCTTCTTCACGCTCATCATGGCCTCCATCATTGTGGCCATTTTCTCTTTAATGGCCTCCATGTCGGCCTTCATCTTCTCTTGTATCTCCTCTACTTCACCCATTACTCTAGCTCTAGCACAAGTTCGGTAAGGGCATCGTAAAGCGTGTCCTTTTCTTTTTTATAACAATGATTAAGTTCATTTTATTTTATTTTATTTTATTTTTCAAGGAAAGAATGCAATGAGCAATGCAACCAATGAAAAGCATGGATGTATGCGAATGATTTACAGTTGAAGTATTGCGAATTTTTACGCAGGATATGGGGTTGAATCAATTTAGATTTTCAACATGATCCATGACATCTTTGTCAAGGTGAAACTGGAAGTAACAAGGACATCAACAATCCTAAATATGTTTGGCAGTAGACGAAGCAGTGATGTGACTCGATTCATCTTTTGCCCCAATTTTGCAAGACGGTTACTTCCATATTTTGACTTGATGAACCTTTTTATAAAAGCATGAGCTTGGTTCAACCCTATAATCCAAGGAATGGCAATTCTGATCGCCAATACTTCAACAACATCTCATAGGGATGAATGACTCGGGCATACTTTAAGCTATGCATGGAAAATGTAATTATGAAATTGAAATGCCCGAAGAAACACCATTTCCTAGTTAACCATGCATTAGGTACCATGTTCAATTATTTTGTTTTGTTGTTGTGTGTTTTTTTTTTTTTTAGAAATGGGTTTATGATCCCAACATGGTTGGCTCATGGTGCCTAACACATGCAACTAATAATGTAGTGTGAAGTTTCACGCTTCCCCTTTTTTGTTTTTGTAGAGGAAAACACAAGGATGAGCAAACATGAAAACAAATGGTATGCAATTTTGCAGATAAAAAAGTTTGTTGAACGCATATGCATGATGATGCCATGACTCATGCAAAATGTGAGGCTGGAATATGATAACGGACAAATGCAGGAACGATATGTTCATTATGATGTTATGAAGAGATGCTTATGCGATGCATGATATGAATGCATTTTACGGACACGAGAGCCCGGAAAATTATCTCTTCTTACTTGCGCATTTGGGGGCGCAGTGCCCCATGTGTACAATTAAGAAGGTGATATGGACCTTCCGGCTTCCCGTGACAAAGGACGAGACCAACATACAATGCATGCTAGAGATAAAATGTGGGAGTGACTTGATTCGCACTGATTTTTGGAGTAAAAACGTGGGATAAACTCATTTTTTTCAAAAAGTTATAACTAGTCAAGATCTGAGCGACAATACAAACTTCCTAGCGGTTTCTAATCATATGGTCCATTAAGTCTATCATATGCTGACAATAGCTGAGAAGTCCGTGGATCTCGTCGGGGGCGGAGTAGGTGTCCGCCACTGCTTTGACCTTGGCTAGCAATGGGGGAAGTTCTTGACTCCTGTTCAAAGTAAGAGCAAATCGGTCCGTCCACATTGTTGCCTCTTGGTGCAATGAATCAATTACCCTTTCCCTTGCTTCCCTTTCTATTGATATCTTGGCGTACTCATCCTCTAGCCTTTGCTCGTGAGTCGCCGCTAGATTTAGCTTCTCTTTGCACTTATCGATGATGGCCCACATATTCCCTTCAGTCTCACCTTAACTGTTGGGACAAATTTCTTTTCGACCTAAGGCAAGCCTTTAGCTCGTCCTTCCAGATCATGCCTTTGACCCGTGATGATTCCTTTCACCTCTTCGGAGTTTGAGCTCACTATTGCTGCCCTATAAAGCCCCTCAAAACTTGTTTTGGTCGTGTTCTTCCTTTCAGACCTTCTTGGTTTCTCGTTCCAAGGCTTCAGCGGTGGCCATATTGACGTCCCTTAGTTCATCATACTCTCTTCAGACTTTGATGGCTATGGACTTGAACTTCTCTTTGACTACCCGGGCTCTTTCAAGCTTTGCCTTTAGGGTTTGTACCTCATCACTTTCTTCCGAAGCTTTAACCTCATCATCTCTCATAGTCTTTAGATTTGGGAGCCAATCCAATCCTTGTGTCCGAACTCTCAGCCACTTATGATAGCCGCCGATGATCCCATTACTGCTTCCCCTAAGCTCTCTGTCCTTTCTTCACGCTGCATCCCATGCCTTGCGAACTCCTTGGAGTACCCTCGCGTTGTGGTCGCTGAAACCCCGTGCGATGAAAGGCGTGATGCTTTCGTCTGATGGCACTCCTCTCATGGGACATCCTTCGCATGAAGATAGAATCCTGATTCTTCCTTCCTTCTAGCGAGGGAACCAATTAACAGACGCCCCTCCATGCTAGCCAAGAGTTGGTCCCAATTCGCCTTTCCTTTTTCGACGCACGAGCGGTGACCTTGTAGCGGATAGACGGGCCTACCTTCTTGGAGAAAAAGGTGTGAAACCAGCCACACATAGAGAGCCAGTGCACAACAAACAATTCTTGTGCTGCTCCTTTCACATCCCCGGTCGAACGCGTCATACATGGCCAAAATGGCGACGATCGGGCTTTCCTTGCCATGATGAAAGGCGAGGAAAGCGTCAATCGCTACTAGGTCCACTAACCCTTCCATATTCAGAAAGAGGACAACTCCAAAGATCAAAAGCGCCGAGATGTCAATAAAAGAAAGCCCATTCACCTTGATTTTCCAAGGCCTTTGCCCTTTCCTCCAAACACTTCCTTGGTACTCCGACTACCCCATTCCTGTTTTGCTTTACACGGTCCAACTCTTGTGTTGAGATTTTCACTACCTTGGCAACTCTTGTCGTGGAGGGATAGAACCCAGAGAAAAGATATGGCTTCCTTCCTCCCAGTGGGCATCCCAGGATTTCTTCAAACTCTTTCACAGTCGGCACTAGCTGGAAGTCCTCAAATGTGAAGCACCTCAAAGGCTGGTCGTAGTATTGGGAAAGGGATGCAATCGGTTCCATGGAGACTTCTACCCTAGCTAGGTCCCAAATCTTACCATAGGCTTTGCAGAAGGCTTGCCGTTGAAGTTGACCCATTAATTGCCCCAAAAACTAGTGACCTCTAAGCTCTTGATTTTGACTTGATAGAACCTCTTTTTAAGCGAAGGCTTTTGACTTGATCCCATGTTTTACTAAAGTGAAATAAAATCTAGTGCGAATCAAAACTCCGACATCTATCGTGGGTGGAATGGATGAATGCATGAAGAAATGCATATGACACAGATGCAATTTACGAATACGGGAGCCCGAGGAATTGTTTCCTTCTTGGATACAACGTTTGGGCAGCGTGGCACCCAACGTATGTTTTTAAGAAGGCGACACGGACCCTCCGTCGGTTTGCTAAAGTGAGGGGATCAAAGACGAAACCCACGCATGATGCATATGCGAAAGGCACAACACGGGGATGTACATAGTACGACAATATTCACAAACAAATATAAGCAAAAGGGTATATGATACTTATGCATGGCAGTGTGAAAAATGGCACGCAGCGTGTTTGCTCCGTGCCCCTATTTAAAGGGACCTATATGGGAGGGAACTAACTAGGCTTTTAGTAATAACCCCCAAGGTAGTCATATCTTTCTTGATGGTTTCTAGAGGTATCATCCCCTTCGAAGAACATATTGCAGCAGTAGGGACTACTAGCAACAATAAGTTCTCAAAGAGAAAAGCTCTAGATGAGGGTTCACCGTAATCAAGCAAGTCGGAGACCTAGCATGATCACAGATTCACCTCCACTCCTTATGTTCCCATGAACCCGGGTATAGGGCCCTTTTTCAACTCACCGTGTGTGCAAATAGTGTTAGTGTTTGTGTGCATCAAATGAATAAATATTTACCTCATGCATACAAAAAAAATGCACTAAAAGCATCAAAGAGTTATATATACAAGAACATAATAAGGGGAAGCCAACAAAGGAGTAAGTCATGGCAAAATTTGCACAAGATTAAATGGCCTAACTCTCTAAAAATAGTCCCCAGTGGAGTCGCCAACTGTCGCAACCTACCCTTCGGCGGGAGGGTGACGCGTGACTCGCGGGATGCGTGTTCCACGAAAGGAATACGCGCGGAGTCGCCACCAACGTTTATTTGAGGAAAACGTCGGAAAAACCGGAAAAGACACGATCTACGAACTTTTAAATGAAAGGTTCGGGAGTTGTATTTACGCGCGGGGAAGGTATTAGCACCCCACACGTCCGTCACAAGGGACGACAGCCTTTAATCGAATGTGCAAACATGACTTTGATTTTTACGTTCCCTTTTATGTCCTTATATCCTTTATACCCTTTTTATATTTTTTCTCTTTTTGTGGTCGACAAGGGTGTTTCCCTTTGCTCCTACGTATTCCTCAATTGGGATGAGAAAATCAGACCTACGTAGTTCTTTCGGAACAAAGTGTTTGGTTTAAGTTTGTTTTTTGTCTTTTTTGCAAAATATGTTTTTTATTTGAACAAAAGGTCATTTAAGGTGTTGGACCATTAAACGGTCTTTTGATTTTGAAAGGAGAGAAACGTTAAGGCATTGGACCATTAACGATCTCTTGTTTTTGAAAGGAGAGAAACGTTAAGGCATTTGGACCATTAACGATCTCTTGGGGTGGTCGACAAAAGCGGGGCTTTTGCTCCTACGTATCCTCAATTGCGATGAGGAAATCAGACCTACGTAGTTCTTGCAAAAGCGGTAAAGTCACATGTTGATTTTATGCTTTTGAACGGTCCATGTTAACCGATAAAAGCAAAGAGGACCGTTTAAGGCGTTGGACCTTAAAACGGTTTTTAGTGATTTTTCGGAAAAAAACTTGATTTGTGAGTTGATTTTAGTCTTAGTTTCACTTTGGTTATTAATCAATTCATTCAAGGAAACTTCCAAAGAAAAACGTCCGATTGATTTTTTTTATTATTTTATTCAAAGATGTTTTGATTATTTTATTATTATTTTTCAAGATATTTTGATTATTTTATTATTATTTTGCTTTTTTTGGTTTAACCGAGGTTATAGCGTGAACGATCGGTTAGATTTCGTTTTAACAGTGATTAAACGAGATTACAACACAAATGATCGGTTGAAATTCATTTTATCATTTATTAGACGAGAAAACGGCTTAAATAAATGGTTAAAGCACGTTAAAAACGGAAGAAAAGAAAACTGAAAGTAAACGAAATTAAAGTGAAAGTACACAAAACAAGAAATGAATTGAAAGTCTCGAATTCGAAAACTTACCCGTTGAAGAACGAAGAACGAACGAAGAACGGATGAAGAACGGTGAAGAATGACAAAGAACGATGAAGAATTTCCACAGAATCGCTTACGGAAGCGTTACGGAAGTACTTCGACTTGATTTTTCTTCACGAAAACGTGTTTTTGCCCAAAATAGCCGAAATGCATAGCCAAAGGGGTCTTGAACATTTTGAAACAGCTCCCCCCTCCCCTATTTATAGAAAAAAAAAGGAGGTGCTTGCCGCCCAAAGACTTAATGAAGAAGATTTCTAAGCGCACCCGAATTACTAAGTTCACCCCCCTTTTCGTATTTTACGGAAAAGTTACGGAAGCCTTACGGAACTGTTTTCGAATTTGATTTTCATCTTTTTTCTTTTCCCTTTTACCAATGTTAAGTGGAATATGCTTACCCAAGGTTTTCGGAAATTTTACGGAAGTATTACGGAAGCCGCGGAAGCCCCGAAAACCAGTTTTCAAAAACGTGGAGGAGCTTGCCGCCCAGTTGCTTCCTCCTTAAGCAACCCAACTTCCAAAATGTTCTGGAAGGGCCTAGATTTGAATTGCTATTTACACCCCTATCTTGATAAGTTCACCCCCCTTACCTTTTTTGGTGATTCTTTTTTCGTAAAGTTATGGAAACTTACGAATCTCGTAACGATACTTGTTTTCTTTCCGTAATGTTACGGAACCTTGCGGATTACATAATCATCCCCTTTTTGACTTACGGAATGTTACGGAATCTCACTTAATTATGCAACGATGCTTCCATTTGATTTCCGGTGTGTCACGAAAACTTACGGATTGTGCATCAATATTTTTTGGTTTTCCGGCATGTCCTAGAATTTCACAAATTGCCTAATAATGGGTGCCAAGCACCTCACAAGGACCAAAGAAAGGTCGCATGTCATCAAGCAAAGGTCCCCGGACGAAATTAGGGTATGACAGGCGGCAACCACCTCCCCTATTTTGCTATAAATAGGGGAGGAAGTGAAGAAGAAAGGGGTTCAGCCCCTTTGGCACTTCTCTCTCTTTCGAATTTGCTTGGAAAAATTGTTTCCGTGAAGAAAATCTAAGCCGAGGCGCTTCCGAAACGTTTCCGTAACGTTTTCCGTGAGGAATTTCGCAAAGGTTTCAACCGTTCTTCGACGTTCTTCATTCGTTCTTCATCGTTCTTCGATCTTCAACGGGTAAGTACCTCGAACCAAGATTTTCGATTCATTCTATGCACC
>NW_021144546.1:0-11966 GCF_004193775.1 Glycine soja | reverse complement strand
CATCCATGTCCGCTTCTGAGCCATCGCTCGTGTACTGAAAAGAGGAGAATAGATTGGGACCAGCTCTTGGCCGGAATAGGAGGTAGAACAATCAGTTGGTTCCCCCGATGGAAGGAAGGAAAAGAAGGAGTCCTTTTCTCATGTGGAGGATACCCAAACATTCCGCTGGTAGGAACAAGGGGTTGTATTAACTACAATCCCGCGCTCGCTATAAGACAACTAGGGTACCCCATGAGGGGAGCACCGACGGAAGAAAGCATGTCTCCTTTCCTTGTGAGGGATCTCGGTGCACAAAGTTCCAAGACTATACAAAGAATCCATAAGGCATGGGAAACCCCGTTAAGGAAAGATCAAGAGCTTAGAGGCATTCGTAATGGCATCATTGGTGGGTACCACGAATGGCTGAAAGTTCATATACGAGGTTTAGATTGGCTCGCCAAGTTAAAAGTCGTCAGCGAAGAGAGTTTTGAAGCACCGGAAGAGGACGAAGAAGTCCAAGCTCTCAAAAGCGAGTTAGGAAAGGCAAAACTTGCCAAGGAGAAGTTCAAGTTGGCCGCTACACACGTTCGGAAGGAGTGTGTCGGGTTACGGGAAGAGAATGCAATTACCGCAAGAGCCCTTGAACAAGAGACCAAGAGGGCTCGCAAGGAAGAGTATGGCCGGAACAAATTTCGCGGAGCTCTATGGGGTAGCAATAGTGAACTCAAGTTGCGAAGGGAAGAAAGGGACCAGTCGCGAGCACATAGCATGGTTTTGAAAGAGGAGTTAGTTGCCTGTTCAAGGTCCAAAAGAAGCTTGTCTTAGCGCTTATGCGAGACAGAGACCAACATGCTAGCTATCATCGCCAAGTACCAAGAAGAGTTGGGTCTAGCCGCGGCCCACGAGCATAGGATTGCGGACGAATATGCCCAAGTATATGCGGAAAAAGAGGCTAGAGAAGGGTGATCGACTCTTTACACCAAGAGGCAACCATGTGGATGGACGGTTTGCTCTTACCTTGAACGGGAGTCAAGAACTTCCCCGCTTGTTAGCCAAGGCCAAGGCGATGGCAGACACCTACTCCACCCCCGAAGAGATTCATGGGCTTCTCGGCTATTGTCAGCATATGATAGACTTAATGGCCCACATAATTAGAAATCGTTAGGAAACTTGTATGGTCTCTCAGACCTTGACTGGATACGACTTCTTTTTTTGAAATAAAATGAGTTGGTCCCATGTTTCTACTCCAAAAAGCTTGTGCAAATCAAATCACTCCTACATTTCATCTCTAGCATGCATTTTCTTTCTTTACCCACTCCTCACGTTTGGTTTTTTAGGGAAAAACACCATAACTAAACGCGCCGCAAGGGATCCCTATCGCACCAGATCCAAATCTAGAACGATGGGTGATCAAGAGGAGATGCAGGAACAGATGAAAGCCGACATGTCGGCTCTGAAAGAACAAATGGCCTCCATGATGGAGGCCATGTTAAGTATGAAGCAGCTCATAGAGAAGAACGCGGCCACCGCCGCCGCTGTCAGTTCGGCTGCCGAAGCAGACCCGACTCTCTTGGCAACTACGCACCATCCTCCCTCAAACATAGTAGGACGGGGAAGGGACACACTGGGGCACGATGGCAGCCCTCACCTGGGATACAACCGAGCGGCTTACCCTTATGGATTGCCGCCCAACTATTCACCACCCGTCTTGCAAGAAGATGCGGGCCACATTGCCTCTCCCGTCCATGAAAGAGAGCCTCCTCAGCAGCCCGACGAAGTCCATAAAGACCCTCAAGATTATGCTCGAAGGGATGTCGAGTTCTATCCCCCGATCCCCGAGGGGCCGGCACCAGGCACGTTGCCTCAACCCAACATTGCAGCATTGCCAATAGTTTTGTCCATGGAAGGGCCGCCCCCGGCAACTGAAGAAAGAAGGAAGCTCGATCTCCTCGAGGAAAGATTGAGGGCTGTGGAAGGATTTGGGGACTATCCGTTTGCAGACATGACGGATCTTTGCTTAGTACCCGATGTTGTTATTCCCCCGAAGTTCAAAGTGCCGGACTTTGACAAATATAAACGGACGACTTGTCCCAAAAACCATCTCAAAATGTACTGCCGTAAGATGGGCGCCCACTCTAAAGATGAAAAGCTGTTGATACACTTCTTTCCGGATAGCTTGGCCGGAGCTGCGGTAGTGTGGTACACTAATTTGGAAGCTTCCCGTATCCGTACTTGGAAGGATCTGATTACCGCCTTCCTAAGGCAGTATCAGTACAATTCTGATATGGCTCCTGACCGTACTCAACTGTAGAATATGTTCAAGAAAGAGGGCGAAACCTTTAAAGAATATGCGCAGCGATGGAGGGATTTTGCGGCACAAGTAGCTCCTCCCATGGTTGAGAGAGAGATGATCATCATGATGGTAGACACTCTGCCAGTGTTCTACTATGAGAAGCTAGTGGGTTACATGCCGTCCAGCTTTGCGGATTTGGTGTTTGCCGGGGGAAAGAATCGAGGTTGGATTGAAAAGAGGAAAGTTTGATTACGTTTCCTCCAAAAACGCGAATGCCAAAAGAATCGGGGCAACAGGGGCAAAAAGGAAGGAAGGAGATGCCCATGCCGTCTCTTCAACACCCGCGTGGGTCAAACCCCAGCAAACACCTCATGGTACCCATCAGTACGCGCAACATCACCCAAGCTTCTCGGCTCATGCTGGGAACGCCTCTAGTTCAACACCCGTGCAGCCTAAGGCACCCACCCAGAGGGAAGCTCCCCAAGTTCCGACTCTGAACACGACTCGACCGGCCGGTAATTCCAACACGACAAGGAACTTCCCTCCGAGGCCATTGCCGGAATTCACCCCGCTCCCAATGACGTACGAAGATCTTCTACCATCCCTCATCGCCAATCATTTGGCCGTGGTAACTCCCAGAAGGGTCCTCGAACCCCCTTTCCCGAAGTGGTATGACCCTAACGCAACTTGCAAGTACCATGGGGGTGTCCCGGGGCATTCCGTCGAAAAATGCTTGGCCCTTAAATACAAGGTCCAACATTTAATGGATGCCGGATGACTAACTTTCCAAGAGGATCGGCCCAATGTGAGAACCAACCCGCTCGCCAATCATGGAGGGGGAGCGGTTAATGCAGTTGAGTCCGATAGGCCGCACAGGTCTAAACCTTTAAGGGATGTGGCAACCCCTAGGAGGTTTATCTTTAAGGCCCTACAAAAAGGAGGTGTGGTTCCCCATAGTGGGTGTAAGGAGGATTCCTGTCTGCTACACTCCGGCGAGATGCATGACATGGAGACGTGTTTGGAAGTAGAGGAATTATTACAGCGGATGATAGATCAAGGTCGACTGGAAGTCGGCATTGAAGGAAAAGAAGAGCAGCATATATGCATACAATCTACGGAGGGGAGCGGTGTTGTGAAGCCCAAACCCTTGGTGATATACTTCACTAAAAGCGCAGCTTCGCAAAAGCCCGGACACCCCTTAATAGCCAAACCTGTTCCTTTCCCGTACCAAAATAGTCACGCGGTCCCGTGGAGATATACACCTCCGGGGAAGAAGGAAGAAGAAGCCACTGACGTCAGCTCGCTGTCAGCTAAAGTAACAAATATCACGGGACTGAGTGGTGTGACCCGTAGTGGTCGTGTGTTCGCACCTCCGGACCTACCAGTCCAACCCGCCGACGTAAAGGGAAAAGGAAAAGTGGTGGAGGAACAAGATGGCGAAGCACCCCACGCTTCGAATAAAGATATTCCAGCAAAGGGTCCCTCGGAGAAAAAGGATGGTAGAAAGGAGGTGTCGCTAGAGGAAGCCAGCGAGTTCCTTCGGATAATTCAGCAGAGCGAATTCAAGGTTATCGAACAGCTCAACAAAACCCCGGCTAGGGTCTCGCTGTTGGAGTTACTTATGAGCTCCGAGCCTCATCGGGCTCTGCTAGTAAAAGTGCTGAACGAGGCTCACGTGGCCCAAGATATCTCGGTAGAAGGTTTCGGAGGGTTGGTCAACAATATCACTGCCAACAACTATCTTGCCTTCGCCGAAGAAGAAATCCCCGCCGAGGGTAGAGGGCATAATAAGGCTTTACACGTATCAGTCAAGTGTATGGACCATATCGTAGCCAAGGTACTCATCGATAATGGTTCCAGTTTGAACGTGATGCCTAAGAGCACTTTGGAGAAGTTACCATTCAATGCTTCCCACTTAAAACCAAGTTCAATGGTGGTTCGGGCCTTCGACGGCACTCGCCGAGAGGTTAGGGGAGAGATCGATCTCCCAGTACAAATAGGCCCTCACACCTGTCAAGTCACCTTCCAAATAATGGATATTAACCCCCCCTACAGCTGCCTGTTGGGGCGCCCATGGATTCACTCAGTGGGAGTTGTGCCTTCTACACTCCACCAAAAGCTGAAATTCGTAGTGGAGGGGCACTTGGTCATCGTGTCAGGCGAGGAAGATATCTTGGTAAGCTGCCCATCCTCCATGCCTTATGTGGAAGCCGCAGAAGAATCGTTAGAAACGGCTTTCCAGTCTTTTGAGGTGGTCAGCATCTCCTCCGTGGACTCCCTCTTTGGGCAGCCTTGTCTGTCCGACGCAGCGGTAATGATGGCCCGAGTTATGTTGGGGAACGGTTATGAACCCGGGATGGGTTTAGGCAAAAACAACGGCGGCATAACTAGCCTGATAAATACCCAAGGAAATTGTGGGAAGTATGGTTTAGGCTATAAGCTCACTCAGGCGGACATGAAAAGAAGCATCGCGGGAAGGAAGAACAGTGGTCAAAGCTCGCGTTGGAGACAAGAAAGTGAAGGAAGCCCGCCCTGCCACATAAGTAGAAGCTTTATAAGCGCGGGTCTGGGAGACAAAGGTCAAGCGTTCGCGATATGCGAGGATGATATTCCGAGTACTTTGGATTTGGTACGACCATGCCCTCCTGATTTCCAGCTGGGAAATTGGCGAGTGGAGGAACGCCCCGGCATTTACGCAACGAGCATAATGTAAACCTTTACGGTTTTAAAAGCTCTATAGTTGGGCCTAGGCTTTAGAGTTTTTCCTTTTGTTAAGGCTTTGTGTCTTTTGTTTTTGAATTTATAATACAAGGATCTTTCTTCATCTGTTCCTAGTCACTACCCATTCTCATTCATTTGCATGTTTACTTCTTTTTCTGAAACGGCAGATCCGATGACGAGTCCCCCGAAGGTACTAATACCTGGGACCCGCCTATCGACTTCGAGCGAGAAATGAATCAAACGGAAGATGAAGGAGATGAGGATGTGGGACTTCCCCCAGAACTAGAAAGAATGGTCGCCCATGAGGACCAAGAAACGGGGCCTCATCAAGAAGAAACAGAGCTAGTAGACTTAGGAATTGGCAGTGGAAAGAGGGAAGTAAAGATAGGTACAGGTATTACCGCACCTATCCGTGAAGAATTAATAATCCTGCTAAAAGACTACCAAGACATCTTTGCTTGGTCATACCAAGATATGCCCAGTTTGAGTTCTGACATTGTACAGCACCGATTACCTCTAAATCTTGAGTGTTCCCCGGTAAAATAGAAACTGAGAAGGATGAAGCCCGAAACATCCTTGAAGATAAAAGAAGAAGTGAAGAAGCAATTTGACGCTGGATTTCTGGCCGTCGCTCGGTATCCAGAATGGGTTGCCAACATCGTACCAGTTCCTAAAAAAGATGGGAAGGTACGAATGTGTGTAGATTATCGGGACCTGAATTGGGCCAGTCCCAAGGACAATTTTCCTTTACGACACATCGATATCCTCGTAGATAACACGGCCAATTTCGCTTTATTTTCCTTCATGGACGGTTTCTCTGGTTACAATCAGATAAAGATGGCGCCCGAGGATATGGAAAAACTACTTTCGTCACCCTGTGGGGAACGTTCTGTTACAAGGTGATGTCCTTTGGACTCAAGAATGCCGGGGCAACTTATCAACGGGCCATGGTAGCTTTGTTCCATGATATGATGCATCAAGAGATCGAGGTCTACGTGGACGACATAATTGCTAAATCTAAATCCGAGGAAGAACACCTTGTCAACCTGCGGAAATTGTTCGAAAGGCTTAAGAAATATCAATTAAGGTTGAACCCCGCTAAGTGTACCTTCGGGGTCAAATCAGGGAAATTGCTTGGTTTCATTGTAAGCCAGAAAGGGATAGAGGTAGATCCCGAAAAAGTGAAGGCTATCCTTGAGATGCCAGAACCCCGTACAGAGAGGCAAGTCTGAGGTTTCCTGGGGCGCTTGAATTATATTGCCAGATTCATATCGCAGCTCACCGCCATTTGTGAGCCGTTGTTTAAACTCTTGCGCAAAAACCAAACTGATCGGTGGAATGAGGATTGCCAAGAGGCTTTTGGAAGGATCAAAAAGTGCCTAATGAATCCTCCCGTGCTTATGCCACCAGTACCGGGAAGGCCTCTCATTTTGTACATGACAATCTTGGACGAGTCAATGGGGTGTATGCTGGGGCAACATGACGAATCCGGGAAGAAAGAGCGCGCTGTTTACTACCTAAGTAAGAAGTTCACGACCTGTGAGATGAATTACTCCTTGCTCGAAAGAACGTGTTGTGCTTTAGTATGGGCATCCCATCACCTAAGGCAGTACATGCTGAGCCATACTACCTGGTTGATATCCAAAATGGACCCCGTTAAGTACATCTTTGAAAAGCCAGCTCTCACAGGACGAATCGCCCGGTGGCAAGTCTTGCTATCTGAGTTTGATATAGTCTACGTCACCCAAAAGGCGATAAAAGGAAGCGCTTTGGCAGATTATTTGGCTCAACAACCTCTTAACGACTACCAGCCCATGCATCCGGAGTTCCCGGATGAGGACATCATGGCCTTGTTCGAGGAAAAGTTGGACGAAGATCGGGACAAATGGACTGTATGGTTTGACGGAGCTTCAAACATTCTAGGTCATGGCGTTGGGGCAGTGTTGGTCTCTCCGGACAATCAATGTGTACCTTTCACAGCCAGGCTAGGATTCGACTGCACCAACAACATGGCCGAATATGAAGCATGTGCCCTAGCTGTCCAGGCAGCAATTGACTCCAATGTCAAACTACTCAAGGTGTACGGCGACTCAGCGTTGGTAATCCATCAGCTGAGAGGGGAATGGGAAACTAGAGATCCCAAGCTGATACCCTACAAAGCCTATATCAAGGAATTGGCTAAGACTTTCGATGAGATCTCCTTCCATCATGTTCCCCGCGAGGAAAATCAAATGGCGGACGCACTCGCTACGTTGGCATCTTTGTTCCAGCTAACACCGCACGGGGATCTACCCTACATTGAATTTTGGTGTCGTGGCAAACCCGCACATTGTTGCCAAGTGGAAGAGGAACGGGACGGAAAGCCTTGGTATTTCGACATCAAGCGATATGTCGTAAGCAAAGAATACCCGCCAAAGATTGCCGACAACGATAAAAGGACGTTGAGGAGGTTGGCAGCCGGTTTCTTCATGAGCGGAAGCATACTCTATAAAAGAAATCACGACATGACACTCCTGCGGTGTGTGGATGCCAAGGAGGCAAATCACATGATCGAAGAAGTCCATGAGGGCTCGTTTGGGACGCACGCCAACGGGCATGCTATGGCCAGGAAGATCATAAGAGCAGGTTATTACTGGCTTACCATGGAAAGTGATTGTTGTGTCCATGTGAGGAAGTGCCACAAATGTCAAGCATTCGCAGATAATGTCAATGCCCCACCACATCCTCTGAATGTCATGTCCGCCCCTTGGCCTTTCTCCATGTGGGGAATAGATGTCATCGGGGCCATTGAGCCCAAGGCCTCGAATGGTCATCGCTTCATCCTCGTAGCGATAGATTATTTCACCAAGTGGGTCGAGGCGGCTTCATATACCAATGTCACGAGGAATGTGGTGGTCAGGTTCATTAAGAAAGAGATCATCTGCCGATATGGTTTGCCAAGGAAGATTATCACGGACAACGGCACCAACCTGAATAATAAGATGATGGCGGAAATGTGCGAGGAGTTTAAAATCCAGCATCACAATTCCATGCCCTACCGGCCAAAGATGAATGGGGCCGTGGAAGCGGCCAATAAGAATATCAAAAAGATTATCCAAAAGATGACCGTGTCATACAAGGATTGGCACGAGATGCTCCCATTCGCGTTACACGGTTACCGGACTTTAGTGTGAACGTCAACTGGGGCAACGCTGTTCTCATTGGTATATGGGATGGAGGTTGTGTTACCGTTTGAGGTAGAAGTCCCGTCATTAAGGATCTTGGCAGAATCCGGATTAAAGGAATCAGAGTGGGCTCAAACACGCTATGATCAGCTCAACCTCATTGAGGGTAAGCGCTTAACGGCCATGAGTCATGGGCGCTTATACCAGCAAAGAATGAAGAGTGCATTCGACAAGAAAGTACGCTTACGCAAGTTCCATGAGGGAGACCTTGTGCTAAAGAAAATGTCCCATGCTGTCAAGGACCATCGAGGGAAATGGGCCCCGAACTACGAAGGGCCTTTTGTTGTGAAGAGAGCTTTTTCCGGAGGAGCCCTGGTGCTGACCAACATGGATGGCGAAGAGCTACCTTCACCCGTGAACTCTGATGTCGTCAAACAATATTATGCTTAGAAGCTGGGGCAATTAAGGATGTCGCTGCATGTTCTTTATCTTTATGCATTTTCTGGATTTCCCCCAGGGATTTCCTGTCTATTGTATCTCTCGTTACAATCTTTCAAAGAAATGAACGTGGATTCGGGGTTTTTAGTCCTCACGTTAGTTTCACACCTTGTGTTAATCTGTGATCACCTGAGCCCTTCCGCTCAGTTCATGGGATCCCCCAAGCGCTTAATTAGAATTGAACCTGAACCAACTTTCCCTAAATTTGCTGCGTTTGAAAACATTCATGCATACGCATACGCATACGCATGTATATTGTTGTGGTAAAACAGGGGCAGGATCACCTTGGGCTACCTTCTGAGGTAGAGACAAAACGTGAGCGGCAGAAACCAATCAAGGTAGGGTAATGACGCGGTCAAGATTGGTCATACCTGGTTGTTTATTACTTGCAGGTACTTAAGGACGGATGCAAGTAGGGATGGGGTCACGACCGACCGATCGTTGCCCCTTCTCTGGGCGAGACAAGCAGAGAATGTCGCTGCGAGGCAGCCCCGTATCCTTTGTATTTTGCAGCTTTCTTTTACTATTTGTAAGAATAAGTAATCAACACCTAATTCTAACCTAAGTAAGTTCAAGTTAGGCAAGATGCTAATCCATGAGAAGGGAGGGGACATGATTAAGGTTCCCCTCAAAAAAAGAAAAAAAAATGTGCAGGTTAGCTCGCCTGGGCGAGCTGGGCTCGCCTGGGCGAGCCACCCCTGCACCAAATTATAAGAATGACGAAAGGGGGGGCGTTTTTACATTCAAAAACTTCTTTTCCCCCCTTTCAAAAGCCATACCCACGGGATTGACGAGTTTGCAGCCCTAGGGTCATCCTTTTTCGCATTTTTTGATTCCGTTTTGCGCTTTTGTTCATCACCAACAAGTAAGTGTTCCATCCCTAAGCTTTCTAGCTTTTCATTGGTGTATTTTGATCTCCTTTTGGTGCTCTAAATTGTGGGAGTGTGCTCAAATATATGGGGCAATTTTGGTTTGTTTTCTTGCTTGATTAGGTTGAATTAGGGGTTGGTATGGGATGGCCCTAGGCCTATAATGCATTTTGAAACAATGGGACATGCCACATTGTCCCCGTTCTCTTGTTATTGACGCCTAAACGCGCGCCCACCAAGTGTTCGGTGAAATGCCTCAATGGCATTAGCGCGTGACTTTTGTAAGGAAACAACCCGTGGGGCATTTTGGTTTGTACATATTTTCTAGTTTTGGAATATGTATTCATTCTCGAAAAAGGCTAGAGTAATTGCCCCACATATATCCTAGGCCTAGAAACTAAAATTTTATGCAAAAAGAATACAAAAGGGGGTGCATATTGGGTAAAGTTACCCTTTTTGGCTAGCAATCAGCTATGGGCCACACTACAATATTTTCCCTACGCCTAGATGTTTAGGAATTTTGCTCGTCATCAATGTGTAGGTTTAGAATAGGTAGCAAGATACCTTTGGCAATTTACACTTTGGATATGATAGCAAAATACTTGGATGTATGTATATATAATTTTTGGTAGTCAAAATGTCTCACAAAAAAAAAATATATAAATATGTTGCATGTTATGTGAAGAAAACATATTACAAAAAAATATATACCTTCTAATTTGAATACAATTTTAGTCAGCAAAGGAAAATATGCTTGAATTTGCATGTGGCTTTAGGTAGCAAAAAGTTGAAAAAAGAAGCATGAAATGTAGCACCTTATTGTGTAGGTAGTCAAGATTCATCGTGAAGTTTGTATATGTATGGGTATTAGAAATACCAAGATGAGCGCATGTGCAATTTTTGGTACCCCAAAATGCTTTGAGTATGTATGTATGTAAATTCAGCCAAGGAGGCGTGTGTGATGTAAATAAAATACACCTTGGAAGTACATGTAAATAATCTAGGTAATGAAGCTACCTTGATTGTATATGGGTGCATTTTTCTTAGTTGATAGGATGTCTTGTGCAAGTGAACGTTCGTAAGGAAATATGCGCATAAGCTTGCTCTAAATTTACATTGATGTTTGTATTTATGGGAGGAGGTTGTATGCCATTTTTGTTTTAAGAGTAGTGTCCCACTGGTAAAACTAACTTTCCAAATTTTTGCCTTCGCAGGAAATGGCCCCGAGGAAGCTTGCCTCAAAGAGGTCCAGGAAGGACAAGGCAGCCGAAGGAACTAGTTCCGCTCCGGAGTATGACAGTCACCGCTTTAGGAGCGCTGTACACCAGCAGCGCTTCGAGGCCATCAAGGGATGGTCGTTTCTCTGGGAGCGACGCGTCCAGCTCAGGGACGACGAGTATACTGATTTCCAGGAGGAAATAGGGCGCCGGCGGTGGGCATCACTGGTTACTCCCATGGCCAAGTTTGATCCAGAAATAGTCCTTGAGTTTTATGCCAATGCTTGGCCAACAGAGGAGGGCGTGCGTGACATGAGATCCTGGGTAAGGGGTCAGTGGATCCCGTTTGATGCCGACGCTATCGGCTAACTCCTAGGATATCCGTTGGTGTTGGAAGAGGGCCAGGAATGTGAGTATGGCCAGAGGAGGAACCGGTCTGATGGGTTCGATGAGGAGGCCATCGCCCAGCTGCTATGTATACCGGGGCAGGATTTTGCCCGGACTGTTGCAGGGAGGCGGGTGCGAATCATGCGCACCAACATGACCACCCTGACCCAGATATGGATGACGTTGCTCCTTAGCAACATCCTGCCCACCGATCATAATTCCGACCTTCCCATGCTGAAGTGTCAGCTGGTGTACGCCATCCTGACACGGATGAGCATCCATGTGGCTCAGTTGATCGCTGATGCCATCTATATTTTTGCAGGTATGGCGCCCACTAGGCACCCTTTGGACCCAAATAAGTCCAACAGGGCCCTGGGATTCCCCGCACTGATCACAGGACTCTGCCAGTCGTTCGGGGTCCCCATTGCACCTACCAAGGTGATTCGGCCGCCCATCACCCGGGCTTTTATTGAGAAGTACTGTACCCAGAGACAGGCTCAGGGTGATGCTCCACAGGCCGCAGGCGCGCCCCCACCACCTCATCAGGCTGGCCAGGCTGGGGCATTTGACATGGAGCAGTATTTACGGAATTTGGTTCGCCAGCAGGCGGCCAACCACCGAGCACATGTACAGACCCATGATTGTCTGTACCAGATGAGCCTCAGCATGCAGAGCCAGGGCTTCGCTTCTTTTTCATGCCCTACTCCAGACCAGTTCAGGGCAGAGGTTGCATGGCCCGGGGATTGGCCCGAGGCCCAAGCAAGAGAGGCACCCCCAGAAGCTCCCGGCGACGGAGAAGAGGCCCACGAGGATGAGGAGATGGCCGATTTGCTTGACT
>NW_021144545.1:0-29082 GCF_004193775.1 Glycine soja | reverse complement strand
TCTAAAAAGAGAGGTAAAAGAACTTCGTCAACAACAAGAAATTCATCTGATCATTCTTTCTCAACTTGAGGAAGATAGTGATTCTGAAAGTGCCAACAACAGTGAAGAAAATCAACTAGAAAATTTAGAAGATGATATGTTTATGGGATTAATCAACAAGATTAAAATCCAAAAATTTTACATAAACATAAAAATAATTATTAATGATTTCGTTTTAGAAACAATGGCCCTATTTGACACAGGGGCTGATTCAAACTGTATTTTAGAAGGATTAATTCCTACAAAGTTCTTTGAGAAAACCTCAGAAAAATTAAGTACGACAAACGGCTCAAAATTAAAAATTAATTTTAAGCTATCAAATGCAATCATTGAAAACCAAGGTCTTAGGATTAACACAAACTTTCTTCTGGTAAAAAACCTTGAGAATGAAGTAATCTTAGGAACGCCCTTCATTAGAGCCTTGTTTCCCATCCAAATATCTAATGAAGGAATAACCACAAATTATTTAGGAAGAAAGATTATATTTAATTTTTCTACTAAACCAATTTCCAGAAATATAAATCTTATAGAAAATAAGATTAATCAAATTAAATTCTTAAAAGAAGAAGTATCTTTAATAATATTCAGATACAACTAGGAAAACCCCAGGTAAAAGAAAAAATTCAATCTTTATTAAATCATATTGAATCGACCGTCTGTTTTGAATTGCCACGTGCATTTTGGGACAGAAAGAGACATATTGTTGATCTCCCCTATGAGAAAGACTTTAGGGAAAAACAAATTCCCACAAAAGCCAGACCAATCCAAATGAATGAAGAACTTCTTCAATACTGTCAAAAGGAAATCAAGGATTTGCTTGATAAAGGCCTAATCCGGAAAAGCAAGAGCCCATGGTCTTGTGCGGCTTTTTATGTCAACAAACAATCTGAGATTGAGCGTGGAACACTCCGCTTAGTCATACATTACAAACCACTAAATCAAGCATTACAATGGATTAGATATCCTATTCAAAACAAAAAAGATTTGCTT
This sequence comes from Glycine soja, assembly GCF_004193775.1. Taxonomy (NCBI): domain Eukaryota; kingdom Viridiplantae; phylum Streptophyta; class Magnoliopsida; order Fabales; family Fabaceae; genus Glycine; species Glycine soja. The sequence continues at coordinate 28,053 of NW_021144545.1, read as the reverse complement.
AACAGATTAAATTCTGCAAAGATATTTTCAAAATTTGACATGAAATCTGGATTTTGGCAAATCCAAATCCAAGAATCAGATAGGTACAAAACAGCGTTTACTGTACCTTTCGGGCAATATGAATGGAATGTAATGCCATTCAGACTGAAGAATGCCCCTTCAGAATTCCAAAAAATTATGAATGATATTTTTAATCCCTATTCAAAATTTGTCATTGTCTACATAGATGATGTTTTAATCTTTTCCCAAAACATTGACCAACATTTCAAACATCTCCAAACCTTCATCCATATCATCAAACAAAATGGTTTGGCAGTCTCCAAATCAAAAATCAATCTTTTCCAAACTCGAATTCGATTCCTTGGTCACAAAATTTATCAAGGTACAATCATTCCAATCGAAAGGTCAATAGAGTTTGCTAGCAAATTCCCCAACCAAATCTTAGACAAAACCCAGTTACAAAGATTTCTAGGTTTTCTAAATTACGTAGGAGAATTTGTCCCCTACTTAAACAATATTGTCAAACCATTGCATGATAGGCTAAAGAAAAATCCGCCTCCTTGGTCTGACCTCCATACCCAAACAGTTAAAGAAATCAAAGTCAAAGTCCAATCCATAAAATGTCTGTATCTTCCCATTCCACAGGCATTCAAAATTGTCGAAACTGATGCATCAGACATCGGTTACGGTGGCATCCTCAAACAACAAGTACATGGTCAAGAACATGTCATCGCATATACTTCAAAACACTGGAATCCTGCACAATTAAAGTATTCAACTGTCAAAAAAGAAGTTTTAGCAATTGTTTTGTGCATTTCCAAATTTCAATCTGATTTATTAAATCAAAAATTTTTAGTAAGGGTTGACTGCTAATCAGCCAAAGACATTTTACAGAAGGATGTAAAAAACCTTGCCTCAAAACAGATTTTTGCAAGATGGCAAGCAATTTTAAGTGTCTTGATTTTAATATAGAATATATCAAGGGCTCTTCCAACTCTCTACCTGACTACCTCACCCGTGAATTTTTCCAGAAAATTCCCGATGCCTCCTAAGGTGTCTAGTTCCTCCAGCAGAGGAGGAAGATCCAGTACAAAAGGAAAAGAGGTTCTACTGGCTCTACCGGAGCCAATAATAAAAAAGGCAACTACAACATCTTCTGGGTCAGCTACCCAGACTGGGTCATCAACCCAGAAAGGAAAACTTGAAGGGTCATTGACCCAGACAACTACCGTCAAACCTGAGTCATCAACTCAGGAATCCCCAAAACCAACAACAACCAAACAGACCGTGGCTGACTATGCCTGGTCGATACAAACTCTCTTGGCCTTAGAGGATATAGGCCTCACCAAAATACCAAAATTAGCCAAAAAGACCTGGGCAGAAATGGCCTCAGAATCAGACGATGACTCTGAAATAGATCTGCAAAAACAAATCCAAAAGGCCAAACAGACCAAAACTGTCTGTAACCAAAAACCAAGCCAATCGTTGACTCAACAAGAATCAACATCACAACCCGGTAACAGTTACATTTCAAAAAACAAATTTTTCAATGTTTTACAAATGGAACCAGAATACTGGGACAAGAATCCTTTCAAAGCAACCGCCAAAGAATTTCCCCCGGGATTCCATTTCAGGCCAATAGCCACAAACAAAACCCGCAAATTCTACGAATTCATTCTAATAGATACAAACTCAGTATCTATTAAACACTTCAAAGACCCCAAAGATCCAAATCTAAATACCCATTCCACAATCCAAATCTTGAAGGTTATGCAGCCACGACATTATGGCTCAAACTTAAACCAACCCAAAAAATTTTCTGCACCATTTGACCCTGCAGGATATAATTATTGGGATTACATTGACGCTTGGACCAATGTGTTCTGGCATCAAAATAGTAAATTCAAGCATTCATGGCTGATTTACTTCAAAAATAATACTGCGTATAATTTTCCAAATTGGTTCCTCCAATGGTGGAACTACTTCGGACCAATTCCACAAATATTCCCAGAAGAAGTCCAACAGGGATTCCAATAATTCAACAAGCTCTATAATAGCAAGGAATCACGTATTCCGGCAGATTTAAAGTATTTTTCCAGTTTTGCCTTGTCATGGATCTTTTCATGGCAATACAGATACGGAAAAACTGAAAACAGCAAGCAATATCCACCGTTACAGAGACACGCCTTTGTAAAATGGTGGTCACAATTCGATACTTCAAAGGCTGCTCCATATCAAGTCAAGAACTGGTTCCAGAGCAACCCTGAGTTCCTTAAACCTGCTGATCCGGAGACATCTTTGTTTCTAAATCAGAAGTCGCAACTGGCAGCATTCTTAGCAAGCTCAAAATCTAAAGAGAGCCTTGCTCAGAATCTCAAAGAAGTTCTCCAACTACTTCAACAAGAAGTGGAAGAAGAACCTTCCAAGAAGGAAGTTGAATCATCTGAGACTAATGATGACCAAGAAGATGATCCATTCTACCATAATGAACATGACTGTTTTGGTATATCATTAGACGATGATTAATTAGTTGTAGTAATCATGAATTATTATAACTAATTTGCCAGTTTCTTTTAAACAATGTAATTTACTAAAGACCCATTTAGCTCCAACAACTTTCTTTCCTTTTGGCTAAACAATGTAATCATGAATTATTTTAACTAATTTGCCAACTAACCTTGCCTTATTTCTCACAACCTTACCATTTCTGTTTAGTTTTTTACTAAAGACCCATTTAGCTCCAACAGCTTTCTTTCCTTTTGGTAATTTGACTAGCTTCTAGACATCATTCTTCTGAAACTAGTCAAGATCTTTTTGCATCGCTTTCACCCAGTTATCATCTTGTATGGCCTCGTCAACGTGTTTGGGTTCCATGATTAAGCATTTGTAGTTTAGTATTTTTCTATTCTTCTTAGCTTATCTGACTTCTTTTTGACAATATTTTACCACCTTAACTCAGTTTTGGTCTTACGGAAATGATTAAGCTTAATTGAGAATTGTTGCTTATTTTCAGATTTTGTGCTTACTTGAACTATTTGCCTTGTACAAGGCTATGCAAGTAAAAGAGCTTCAATTTTGTCATTAATAAGCTTGGGCCAATTCTTCCATTTCGAGGGTGAAATTGGGATTGGAAGTCAAAACATCTCCACTTGAATAATTGGGCTGGAAATTTGGGCTTTGCTTTGTGTAATTAGGTAGATTAGATGGGCCTAATCAAGGCCCATCCCTTCCTTCTAAGTAGTCACTATATATATTAGTGGAAGTTAGTTAGTTAGTTAGTTACTTCATTTTGTACCAAAAACAGATTTACTTACTTGTTGTGCAAACTTTAGGATCAAACACTTTTCTTTCTTTTTCTCTCAATTGTTCTTCATTCTTCTTCCTCTTTTCACTTCTATTATTCCTTTTTCTTGCACAAATTTTGTGTCCCTTCCACTGGTGATGATCATGGAAGGCTAAACACTCAATCAATCCAAGGATTCACTCCAAGCAAGGCTGAACTTGAGTTCAGGTTTTGTATTTCAATTTTGTGCGAATGCTCATCTTTTTCTTCAATCCTATTTTCGATTTTCATGATTATGAATAGGCTTAGGATTGAAAACAAAATAGGTTATGGATTCATTTCCTGATTTCAAAATTTAATCACAGATTGTTTGAATGATATTTCTCCCTAATTTGCGATCTCAATGAATTTAGGGATAACTAGATCGAACTAACTCTAATGACATTGATTAAACTTTCACACCATGATCATTCTTTGCATAATTGTGATAATGCGTTTTGCATTGGATTGGTGAATTGGATTGATGTTACTAAACTTGATTTCTATTTTTTTATTTTGTTTCCAAAAATTCTGATTTGTTTAATGTGTTTCTGTATTCCTGCTTTTGAGTTTTCACAATCCTTTACATTGTGTCGCAACCTACCCTTCGGCGGGAGGGCGACGCGAGGCTCACGGGTGCGTCTTCCAAGGGAAGAGAATGCGCAGAGTCGCCACCAACGTTTATTTGAGAAAAATGTTAGCAAAACCAAGAGTGGGTCTACGAACATTAAGTATGAAAAGGTTCGGGAATTGTTTTAATGCACGAGGAAGGTATTAGCACCCCACGCGTCCGTCACAAGGGACGACGACCTTTAATCAAATATGCAAAAATCATGACTTATGTTTTATTTTATTTTCCCTTTTTTATGTTTTTATCTTTTGGGATCGACAAAAGCGGGGCTTTTGCTCCTACATATCCTCAATTGCAATGAGGAACTCAGACCTACTTAGTTCTTTAAAAAGTGGTAAAGTTATGCAGAGTGTTGATTTTATACTTTTGAACAGTCCATTTTAACCGGTAAAAGCAAAGAGGACCGTTTAAGGCGTTGGACCTTGAAAGGTTTCAAATAACCTTTTCATGGACAAAGTTGGATTTGTGAGTAGATTTTAGCTTTAGTTTCACTTAGTTATTTCTCAACTCGTTTAAAAAGCAAACTTTCAAAGTAGAATGTCCAGTTGGAACGTGAACGATCGGTTGAATTTTATTTTAACGATGATTAAACGAGATTACAACACAAATGATTGGCTGGAATTCATTTTATCATTCATTAAGTGAGGTTACGGCTTAAACGATCGGTCGAAACTTGTTTAAAATGAAGGAAAAGAATACCAAAAGTAAACGATATGAAGATGAAAACATACAAAGCAAGAATGGACCCCTAAGGGTGCATAGAATGAATTCAAAGCTTCGAAATTGAAAACTAATCGGTTGAAGATCGACGAACGATGAAGAATGAACGAAGAATGGCGATGAACGTTAGCGGAATTGATCACAGAAACGTCACGGAAGCGTTACGGAAGCGTCTCGGCTTGGATTTTTTTCTTCTTTCTTCTTCTCTTCACTAATTTTAAGTGAATTTTGAGGGTCAAAGGTGCTGAAACTTTTTTCCTCAGCCCCCCACGCCATTTTATAGAAAAAATGGGGGAGGTGGTTGCTTCTACCAGAAGTAACATGCTCGCCCAGGCGAGCTGTTGCTTCCTCCAAAAGATTCCAAATGGGCCCAGGGCTAAGTACACCCCCCCTAAATTGATCAATTCACCCCTATTTTGTTTTTTTTGGCTGATCTCCTTCCGAAACGTCAAGAAACTTTATGTATTATGCGGCGACGAGAGTTAAGCTTCTCAATTTGGTCAACCAAAGTCCATATGTTGACAAACAATTGTCCCCGGACGAAATTAGGGTATGACACATTGCCTACAAACTATTCGTTGAAATTCCCCCTATTGTTTATAAGTGAATTGACGTAGGAACCAAAATGAATTGTATCTCTAAGTCAACCTAGGTTAATCCTGTACTCCAGAATTTCCTAGTTTTATTTGTTTTGGAACGATTCGACAATCATTATCATTCCATTTCAGAAATCAGTGCACTGTGTCCTTGTGTTCTTAATGACGATCTTGTTTGAACAAGATCTGTTGGATCACATTTGATCTGACTTTCTGGATGATTCCTTCTCATGATGGGTCGAGTGGGTTCTCTTACTTCAACTTGAGCTTTTTATTGAGTGGACGCGACTATCTTTGGATCCTTTTTGGACGAGCTAGTTGCTATAGAGCTATCGTCTGGTCGTAAATTTGCGAATGACTCATCTAGCTCTGATAAATCTTTATCACGCTTATTTTTGTCAAATCTTATATGCATAGCTTCTTCAACAATTAAGGTTCTTGAGTTGTACACTCTGAATGCCTTTGAATTTTTTGAGTATCCAACAAATATCCCATTGTCACTTTTTGAATCAAATTTTTTCAGACTATCCTTTGTGTTGAGAATAAAATATTTGCATCCAAATGAATGAAAATATGATATGTTGGGTTCTCATCCATTCCACAGTTCATAGGGAGTCTCTTCCAAGGTAGGTCTTATATAAATTCTGTTTTGAAGGTAACACGCAATATTCACGACTTCATCCCATCATATCCATTTCCAAATTTATTTGAAGAACTTCTATAGTATCCTAACAATTTGTTAAGATTATTTGTCCCATTGACAAATTTGGATAATGTAGTCTTTGAGGTTCTTATTTCCTCATGAAGTTTTACAACATCTTGAGGTTGACCCTTAAATACTTGATACTTCAGAAGCTCATTATTCAAGAAACTCATAAATTTATTGTGTTCTTCACATTCCACCAAAAGATTATTACTCATTTTGAGGTCTTCATAATCTTTGTGTGCTTGTGTACACTCTCTCCAAAGATCATATCTTTCTTCCTTTTGATGATTATGAAGTTCATTTAGCTCCTTCTGATCCTTTTGAAGATCTTTCAGTTTGTTTTCCAACTCCTTAAAGTTCTTAAGAAGGGTAGCTTTTTTGTTGGCATTTGTCTCAATCTCAAGATATAAGATGGACTCTTCTCTTTTTCTTTTAGAGTTATGCAAGCTTCACATGTCTAAGTGGACTCGTCTAGTGAAATATCTACTTGATCCTAAAGGGTTTCGTAAGTTTTAAATGAACTTTGGATAGATTTTTGAAATCCCTTCATAAGTTTTTATAAGCTTTTGAGAGAATAGATGAGTTAGATAGAAGCTCATATAAGTTTTTCTACGAGATTCAGGGTCATCAAAATTTACCTCATCTTCCTAGTCTGAGTTAGACCCTTCGGAAGTTGTGTTCACCATCAAGCATATGCTGGCTTCTTCATCGTCTTCATTAGATGAGGTTTCATCCAAGTCTTCCCACATGCTCATAAGCCCTTTCTTTTCTTTAGTCTTCAAGAATTGCTTCTTATCTTGACTTTTCTCTAGATTTGGACATTTAGACTTGAAATGTCTACGCCTTTTGCACTCATCACAAGCTATGGAGCTTTTGTCTTTTTACGTCTTGTCTTGAGGCATTCTTCTTGAGGATTTTCTCCACTTGAACCCACTTTTGTTTCTCCAAATCCTGTGGATTTTGTGAGAGATGAAGGCAAGCTCATCTTCATCTGAGTCTTCTTCAGATGAATCATTTACTTTAAGTGCTTTGGAAGAACTTCTCAAGATTTATTCTCTGGACAATGATTTTTTCTTGTTCTTTTGACTACTGAGAGCTAGAGACTTTTCTCTCCTGAGACCTTCTTCTTGCTGGAGCTCTTATTCATGAACCTTGAGGGTACCAAACAGTTCCTCAAGAGACATAAGAGTCAAGATTCTTTAAGGCTCTCAGCACTGTTACTTGCGGTCTATGCTTCTTAGATAGACTTCTCAAAAATTTTGTCAATGTTGTCATAATTATGATAAGTTCTACCTAAGGATCTTAGTTCATTAAGAATTTTTTGAAAACATCTGAACATACATTGTATATCTTTGTTTTCTTCCATGGAGAAAAGTTCATACTTACGGATGAGCAGACTGAATTTGTTCCTCTTTACCTGTGGCGTGCCTTTGTATGTTACAACTAGAGTGTCCCACATTTGTTTGGAACTTTTGAAGTTATATACCTTGGCGTACTCTTCTTCTGAAAGAGCGCACAACATCACATTCCGAGCCTTGGAGTTTAGCAAAAAATATGGGCTTTTGTTGCTTAATCCACTAGCTTCTAGGAATTTCATTCAACTGGTCATCATATGGAATATAATCTCCATTTTTCACCACATCTCGTAGATCTATATGAATCGATTTGAAATGGCCTATCATACACTCTTTCCAATAGTCATACTTTATTCCTCCAAACAAAGGTGGTATGTTGGTGGTGAATCCTTCTTCCATATCTTTGATGTATAGGATCTTTTCCTTAGTATTGTTAGATACTCAACCTTTAAGGCCAAGCTTTGATACCATTTTTGAAATTGCAAGAAACACACTAAAAGGGGGGGTTGAATAGTGTGTATATCAAAGATGTAAACTTTTCACAATATAAAAGATAGTATAGATAATATTATGTTAAACATTGGTCGTCCACTTAGAATAAAATAGATATATAGTGAAGAACAGTATGGTCGTCCAATGATAGATAAAAGGTGATGTAGCTCCATGTAGAGCTTGTAGGCCTTGGATCTTCTTCATCAATGGAGTCCTTTGCTTCTTGAAGATCAATGGCAGCAGAATGCAGAAGAAGGAAAGGTGATTGGAGACACCACTTCAAGGAGAAGATGAGTCAAGAACAAGCTCACCACCATAAGAAGCCATGGATAAAAGCTTGAAGGTAGGAGAAGATGAGTGGAGGGAGAAGGAGAGAAGGAGCACAAAATTTTATGCCTCAAATGAGGTCTGAACTTTGAAGTGTAATTCTCAAATGATCGAAGTTGAAAAAATGCACACACGAGGCCTCTATTTATAGCCTAAGTGTCATACAACATTGGAGGGAAATTTGAATTTAAATTTAAATTTCACTCGAATTTGAATTTGTGGAGCCAAATTTGGAGCCAAAATTTCACTAATTATTGTCGCAACCTACCCTTTGGCGGGAGGGCAACGCGGGGCTCACGGGTGCATCTTCCATGAGAGGAAAATGCACGGAGTCGCCACCAACGTTTATTTGAGGAAAATGTCGGAAAAATCGGAAAAGGTGTGATCTACGAACTTTAAGTGTGAAATGTTCGGGAGTTGATTTTACGCACGGGGAAGGTATTAGCACCCCATGCGTCCGTCACAAGGGACGGCAGCCTTTAATCAAGTGTGCAAATATGACTTCAAAATGTTTTATTTTCCCTTTTTTATGTCTTTTTGTGTTTTTATGCTTTTTATGTTTTTTGTATTTTTTTATCTTTTTGTGGTCAACAAGGGTGTTTCCCTCGCTCCTATGTATCCTCAATTGCGATGAGGAAATCAGACCTACGTAGTTCTTTTAGAACTAAACTTGGGTTAAGTTGTTTTGATCTTTTTCCGCAAGATCGATTTTAACCGCAAAAAACTTGTTTAAGGCGTTGGACCATTAAACAATCTTTTGATTCTTTTGGAAGGAGAGAAACGTTAAGGTGTTGCACCGTTAACGATCTCTTGTTTTTGAAAGGAAAGAAATGATAAGGCGTTGGACCATTAACAATCTCTTGGGGTGGTCAACAAAAGCGGGGCTTTTGCTCTTACGTATCCTCAATTGCGATGAGGAAATCAGACCTACGTAGTTCTTGCAAAAGCGGTAAAGTTACATGTTGATTTTATGCATTTGAATGGTCCATGTTAACCGATAAAAGCAAAGAGGACCGTTTAAGACATTGGACCTTAAAATGGTCTTTAGTGATTTTTGCGGACAAAGCTTGATTTGTGAGTTGATTTTAACCTTAGTTTCACTTTGGTTATTAGTCAATTCATTCAAGGAAAGTTCCAAAGAAAAACGTCTGATTGATTTTTTTGATTATTTTATTATTATTCTTTCAATATATTTTGATTATTTTATTATTATTTTTCCTTTTTTATTTAACCGAGGTTACAGCGTGAACGATCGGTTAGATTTTGCTTTAACAGTGATTAAACGAGATTAAAACGCAAATGATCGATTGAAATTCATTTTATCATTTATTAGGCGAGATAACGACTTAAACGATTGGTTAAAGCTCGTTAAAAACGGAAGAAAAGAAAACCAAAAGTGAACGAAATAAAGATGAAAGCCGACAAAACAAGAAATGAATTGAAAGTCTCATATTCGAAAACTTACCGGTTGAAGAACGAAGAATGGATGAAGAACGGTGAAGAACGATGGAAAACCTTCACAGATTTGTTCATGGAAACGTCTCAAAAACGTTACAGAATCACCTCGGCTTGGATTTTCTTCACGGAAACAATTTTTTCACCCAAAAAAGCTGAAATGCATAGCCAAGGCGGTTAGGGACCCTTTGGAACAACCTCCCTTCACCTATTTATAGGAAAAAGGGGGAGGAGGTTACTTCCTCTTCAAGTAACCCAGCTACCAAAATGTTCTAGAAGGCCCAAATTCGAAAAATGGAAAATTGCTATTGGCACCCCCATTTTGATAAGTTCATCCCCACTTTTTCGTAATTTACGGAAAAGTTATGGAAGCCTTACGAAAGCATATAGGACTTGATTTTCTTCTTTTTCCTCTTCCCTCTCACCAATATCAAGTGAAATATGTTTACCCAAGGTTTTCAGAAATTTTACGGAAGCATTACAGAAGTCCCGAAAGCCTCGGAAGCCATTTATTAACAAAAGAGGGGAGGTGGTTGCCGCCCAGCTCGCCTAGACGAGCTAGGTTGCTTCCACCTTAAGCAAGGAAATGCCCAGAATCCTCTAGAAGGGCCCAGATTTGATAATTGCTATTTGCACCCTCCATTTTACTAAAAACATCCCCATTTGCGTTTTTTGTTGTTTCCTTTCCAAAACGTTATGGAACTTTACGGATTACGTAACGACACCCATTTTTTTCTAGAATGTTGCGAAACTTTACGGATTGCGCAACAATGCTTGTTTTTTCCTTTCGGAATGTTGCGAAACTTTACAAATTACATAATGATGGGTGTTAAACATGTTGAGGCGGTCAAGCGAAGGTCGCATGCCAACAAAAAATGGTCCTCGGACGAAATTAGGGTATGACAGTTGCCCCTCTTTACTTATCTTTTATTGGAGATAAAAGCGAAGTAAAGATAAGACACTAATTTCATTCGAGCGGAACATCATTCGGCCGATCAATATCCCAACCAGCGGAACCTGTCATTCAGAAAGAAAAGCAAAGGCATCAAGAGCGTCAGCAAAACTTCAGTACCTTGAAAGAAATAAAATGGGATAACCATGACGTTTCCACATGCTATCGAACTTGATCGTCCCTGCCTAGTAGAGAAGAATCTTGCGCGTCGTCGGACTTGAATGTCTCTGGATGATGAAAGTAAAACCTGCAAAAAATTTCGTAAAAATAATCAAAATCAGACGACCAACATCATCTCGATACCATCGAACTTGTTCGCCTTGGTTGACGAAAGGTGCGGATAACCATAAGGTGTTGGATCGAGTAGCCTTAGAATAATTAAGAAGGGGGGTTAAATTAATTATTCCTAAACCTTTACTAATTAAAAATTTACTCTTCTAAGGTTTTTACTTATGTTGTTAAGAGAATAAAGAGTAGAAGAGAAACTTAACCAAAAGTAAAAGCGGAAATTAAAATGCACAACGGAAAGTAAAAGAGTAGGGAAGAAGAAGACAAACACACAAGAGTTCTTATACTGGTTCAGCAACAACCCGTGCCTACATCCAGTCCCCAAGCTACCTGCGGTCCTTGAGATTTCTTTCAACCTTGTAAAAATCCTTTTACAAGCAAAGATCCACTAGAACTAATCCACAAGAGATGTACCATATCTTGTTCTCAGTCAAACCCAAGTAGATGTACCCTCTACTTGTACTACAAAGGATGTACCCTCCAATGTGTTAAGACAAAGATCTCACGCGATTAAACCATTGATACTTTGTGAATGGGGATACAAAAGAATTCTCAGGCGGTTAGTCCTTTGAATACTTTTGTATAAGGGAAAGGGAAGAATCAAAAGAATTCTCAGACTGTGTCATTTTGAATTCTTTGACAAGGGAGAAGGGAGACACAAAAGAATTCAGGCGGTTAGTCCTTCATTTTTTTGGAAAAGGAAGAAGAGAGATACTAAAGAATTCAGGCGGTTAGTCCTTGGCAAATTCTTTTTGGCAAAGGGAGAAGAGATGAAAAGAATGAATAGCACAAGTTTTCAAGGTTCAGAAAACCAGAAAACTTTGGAAAGATTTTGTACAAAGAAGAAGAAGAAGTTCAAAGAGATTCAAGGCTTGTAAAGGATTGTATAAGATTTATTGGAAAATTTTATTTAAAAGAAAATTTAGAAAAACTTAAAACCAATTTGAAATGGTCAAAAACCTTTTGAAGAGTTACATCTTTTGATTTATTCAGAAACAACCACTGGTAATCGATTACCAAATCAGTGTAGTCGATTACACAAGGCTTTTATGTGAAAGGATGTGACTCTTCACATTTGAATTTGAATTTCAACGTTCAAAGGCACTGGTAATCGATTACCAAAACATTGTAATCGATTACATCCTTTTGAAATTAATTGGAATGTTGTAAATTCATTTTGAAAACTTTTTCAAATCCATTTTGCTACTGGTAATCGATTACAATAATCTGGTAATCGATTACCGGAAAGTAAAAACTCTTTGGTAAACATGTTTTGAGAAAAATCCATGTGCTACTCAATTTTTGAAAAAAACCTTTTCATACTTATTTTTATTAAGCTTTTTCATGATTCTTGTATAGCCTTTTCTTGATTCTTGAATCATGAGTCTTGAACCTTGATCTCTTGAATCTTGATTCTTGATTCTTGAATTCAACTTTCCTCTTGATTCTATCTTGAACATCTTGAACTCATTCTTTGATTGACCTTTGAGCTTTTTTTCATCACCTTTGTCATCATCTTTTGTTATCATCTTTGTTATCATCAAAACATCTTTGAATCACTCTTGATTCACCATGAAGCTTTGCTTCTACATAAGGTATTCACCGCATGTCACCGGACTCGCTGTCTCTGGATGAAAAAAGGTGCAGAACACGACGTTAGTCTCTGCGTGTCAACAAGCTCGTTTTCCCCTGGTTGACGAAAGATGCGGAAATCAATTGCCAAACGGTACCCCCGCCTACCACTTGACTTCCCGGGTCAGGGTTAACAGCAATTGTTTGTACGGATAATCGCTTGGGTATATTCGCATGTCACTGGACTCCACGGGTCTGGATGGCAAAAAGTGCAGACGGGTTTGCTTGCCCTTGATTGACAAAGGGTGTAGAAGACGACGTTAGTCTCTGCATGCTACCAGACTCTGAGTCTGACAGATAGCGAAAGAGTATTTATACGGATAACCACTTGGGTATCAACGCCTGCCTCCTAACTTCACGGGTTAGGATTACCAGAAATTGTTTGTGCGGATAACCACTAGGGTATCTCCACATGTCCCCACACATCATGGGTCAGGATGACACTGGTGCAGAAGATGACGTAAGTCTCCGCTTGTCAACGGGTTTCCTTGCCCCTGATTGGCAAAGGGTGCAGAAGATGACGTTAGTCTCTGCATCCTACCAGACTTTGAGTCTGACGGATAGCAAAAGAGTGTTTATATGGATTACCACTTGGGAATCTCCGCCTGCCACCTAACTTCACAGGTTAGGATCAACAGAAATTGTTTGTGCGGATAACCACTTGGGTATCTCCCCATGTCACCAGACCTCACGATTCAAGATGATAGAAACCGTTTGTACGAATAACCGCTTGGGTATCTTTGCATGTCACCTGACTTCACGGGTCAGAATGACGAAGGTGCAGAAGACGACGTAAGTCTCCGCGTGTCAACGGGTTTGCTTGCCCCTGATTGATAAAGGGTGCAGAAGACGACGTTAGTCTTTGCATGCTACCGGACATTGAGTATGACGGATAGCAAAAGAGTGTTTATACGGATAACCACTTGGGTATCTCCCTCTGCCTCCTAACTTCATGGGTTAGGATTAACAAAAATCCTTTGTGCGGATAACCACTTCGGTATCTCCCCATGTCACCTGACTGCACGATTCAAGATGATAGAAACCGTTTGTACGAATAACCGCTTGGGTATCTCCGCATGTCACCTGACTTCACCGGTCAGGATGACAAAGTTGTAGAAGATGACGTAAGTCTCCGCGTTTCAAAGGGTTTGCTTGCCCATGATTGAAAAAGGGTGCAAAAGATGACGTTAGTCTTTGCATGCTACCGAGCTCTCAGTCCAACGGATAGCGAAAGAGTCTTTATACGGATAACCACTTAGGTATTTTCGTATGCCACCTGTCGCAACCTACCCTTCGGCGGGAGGGCGACGCGTGACTCGCGGGATGCGTGTTCCACGAAAGGAATACGCGCGGAGTCGCCACCAACGTTTATTTGAGGAAAACGTCGGAAAAACCGGAAAAGACGCGATCTACGAGCTTTTTAGTGAAAGGTTCGGGAGTTGTATTTACGCACGGGGAAGGTATTAGCACCCCACACGCCCGTCTCAAGGGACGGCAGCCCTTAATCGAATGTGCAAACATGACTTTGATTTTTATGTTCCCTTTTATGTTCTTATATCCTTTATACCCCTTTTTTATATTTTTCTTTTTTGTGGTCGACAAGGGTGTTTCCCTTTGCTCCTACGTATTCCTCAATTTGGGATGAGAAAATCAGACCTACGTAGTTCTTTTTTATCAAGTGATGCCTTTTTTACTTAAGTGGTGATCATTTTAAGGCGTTGGACCTTAAAAATGATCCATTTTACTTAGTGAGAAATTGAAATGACAAACTTCAAAAGCCTATTTTTGTGGACGAGCTTGACTAGGCGAGTTGATTTTAGCCTTAGTTTCACCTTAGTTATTAATCAATTCGATTAAGAATGAGAAATCCCAAAGAGAAAACGTCCGATTGATTTTCCGCTTTATTTTACTAAAAAAGATATTTTTTGATTATTATATTATTTTTTACCTCTTTTTGATTTCCAACGTGGTTACGGCACGTCCGAACGGTCGGAATTGATTTTAACCGAAGTTAACGGATAATATAATTCAAACGTTCGGTGGAAATTTATTTTATTTTTAAGTTAAGCGAGAAATGACTTAAGTAAAACGGCTTAAGCACGTCAAGAGGGGGTATAAAAAGTAAACAAAACGAGAGTAAAAATGCACGAAACGCAATGTGGACCACCATGGGTGCATAGAATGAATCGAAAAGCTTGGTTCGAGGTACTTACCCGTTGAAGATCGAAGAACGATGAAGAACGAATGAAGAACGTCGAAGAACGGTTGAAATCTTTGCGAAATTCCTCACGGAAAACGTTTCGGAAGTGCCTCGGCTTAGATTTTCTTCACGGAAACAATTTTTCCAAGCAAATTCGAAAGAGAGAAAAGTGCCTCAGGGCTGAACCCCTTCCTTCTTGCCTTCCTCCCCTATTTATAGCAAAATAGGGGAGGTGGTTGCCGCCCAGCTCGCCCAGGCGAGCTCAGCTCGCCCAGGCGAGCAGGGTTGCTTCCTCCAGAAGCAACCGCCTTCTGGAGGAATCTTCTGGAGGGCCCAAATGGGCCTGGGTGCTATTTGCACCCCCATTTTTACTAAGTACACCCCCCTCTGCTATTTTTTGGTGATTCTTTTTTCGTAAAGTTACGGAAACTTACGAATTTCGTAACGATACTTGTTTTCTTTCCGTAATGTTACGGAACCTTGCGGATTACATAATCATCCCCTTTTTGACTTACGGAATGTTACGGAACCTCACTTAATTATGCAACGATGCTTCCATTTGATTTCCGGTGTGTCACGGAAACTTACGGATTGTGCATCAATATTTTTTTGGTTTTTCGGCATGTCCTGGAATTTCACAAATTGCCTAATGATGGGTGCCAAGCACCTCACGAGGACCAAAGAATGGTCGCACGTCATCGAGCAAAGGTCCCCGGACGAAATTAGGGTATGACAGTTGCCCCTCTTTACTTGTCTTTTATTGGAGATAAAAGGAAAGTAAAGATAAGACACTAATTTCGTTCCTCTCGATTTGGCGAGAGTCGCGGGTGACCATAAAATCTCCACATGCAAATGACTTGTTGTTCCCAAAATTTCACAAATTGCCTAATGATGGGTGCCAAGCACCTCACAAGGACCAAAGAATGGTCGCATGTCATCAAGCAAAGGTCCCCGAAAATCAGTGTATGACACTAATTTCGCTCTTCTCGGTTGACGAAAGTCGCGGGTGACCATGACTTGTCGTTCCTAGAATTTCACAAATTGCCTAATGATGGATGCCAAGCATCTCACAAGGACCAAAGAATGGTCACATGTCATCAAGCAAAGGTCCCCGAAAATCAGTGTATGACACTAATTCTGCTCCTCTCGGCTGACGAGAGTCGCGGGTGACCATGAAATTTCCGCATGTAAATGACTTGTTGTTCCCGGAGGAACAAAAGGTGCAGAAGACTATGTCAGCCTCCGCATGCTATCAAGCGTTCTGTCTTACAGATAGCAAAAGAATGTTTATACGGATAACCACTCGGGTATTTCCGCGTATCATCGGGCCCGCCGCCTCTGGATGATACAAGGGTGCAGAATGACCAAACTTGGTCTCTGCTTGTCATCGGGCCCGCCGCCTCTGGATGACAAAAGGGTGCGAATAACCGTAAGGTATCTCCGCGTATCATCGGGCCCGCCGCCTCTGGATGATACAAGGGTGCGAATAACCGTAAGGTATCTCCGCGTATCATGGGTGCAGAATGACCAAACTTGGTCTCTGCTTGTCATCGGGCCCGCCGCCTCTGGATGACAAAAGGGTGCGAATAACCGTAAGGTATCTCCGCGTATCATGGGTGCAGAATGACCAAACTTGGTCTCTGCTTGTCATCGGGCCCGCCGCCTCTGGATGACAAAAGGGTGCGAATAACCATAAGGTATCTCCGCGTATCATGGGTGCAGAATGACCAAACTTGGTCTCTGCTTGTCATCGGGCCCGCCGCCTCTGGATGACAAAAAGGTGCGGATAACCGTAAGGTATCTCCGCGTATCATGGGTGCAGAATGACCAAACTTGGTCTCTGCTTGTCATCGGGCCCGCCGCCTCTGGATGACAAAAAGGTGCGGATAACCGTAAGGTATCTCCGCGTATCATGGGTGCAGAATGACCAAACTTGGTCTCTGCTTGTCATCGGGCCCGCCGCCTCTGGATGACAAAAAGGTGCGGATAACCGTAAGGTATCTCCGCGTATCATGGGTGCAGAATGACCAAACTTGGTCTCTGCTTGTCATCGGGCCCGCCGCCTCTGGATGACAAAAAGGTGCGAATAACCGTAAGGTATCTCCGCGTATCATGGGTGCAGAATGACCAAACTTGGTCTCTACTTGTCATCGGGCCCGCCGCCTCTGGATGACAAAAAGGTGCGGATAACCGTAAGGTATCTCCGCGTATCATGGGTGCAGAATGACCAAACTTGGTCTCTGCTTGTCATCGGGCCCGCCGCCTCTGGATGACAAAAAGGTGCGGATAACCGTAAGGTATCTCCGCGTATCATGGGTGCAGAATGACCAAACTTGGTCTCTGCTTGTCATCGGGCCCGCCGCCTCTGGATGACAAAAGGGTGCGAATAACCATAAGGTATCTCCGCGTGCTACCAGCTCTTGAGTCATGGCAACAAAAGGCGGTGTGGTCGACAAAAGCGAGGCTCTTGCTCCTACGTATCCTCCCATGAGGAATTCAGACCTACGTAGTTCTGGATAACTTGTGAGACTTGAAAAAGTCTCGTTGTTTTCTCCACTAAAATGCAAACATGCTTTAGCAAAGAGACAAATATTCCAACTGACTTAGAGCAGCATATGCCTTTTTGAGTGAAAAACAATGCGTCTACCGGGGAAGGAGAGTCTGCTGATGAAATCTCCCATAACCATAAATGAGATTTTGGATGTTAGCATTTCGTTTCTAAATGATCATTTAGAGGAAACACTGGGTTCGAAAAAAATAGAAGAAATCTACTCAAAGTGTATCAATCTCGCACAGGTAAGTGTTTCATCCTAATTCCGAACCATAGATATGTCATGACTTGACTTTGCAAATTATTTCCTATCAAATCAAAAAGTACACGCGTGATCATGGATCAATAGGGCTTCCCTTGGGAATGGGTTCTTTTGGTGGTTTCTTCTTTCGGCTTTTGTGTGTTTTTGGCTTTTGATTTTTCTGGCTTTTTTCTTTTTCTGTTTTTGTTTAGTGCGGGGCGAGAAAAAAAGTCGCTAGCGCACGGGATTCTGGTTGGTAATCAAAGGGAGAAGACTATTTTAGGTTGTGGTTCTCTTTCCTTCTTTTTTCGTTCATTTGGTGACAATTCTGTTTTGTTCAGATATTGTCTGGTCAAAAGACCTTTCTGCACATTTCTTCTAGTTCTTTGATCAAGAACTTTCTTTCCTTCCTTTTTTTACTTTCTCCTATTCTTTGGTTGGGAATTTTCTTTCTTTTCTTTTTGACTTTCTCTTTGATTGGAAATTTTCCTTCTTTTCTTTTTTTTGCTTTCTCCCACTCTTTGATTGGGGATTTTTCCTTCTTTTCTTTTTTGCTCCCGAGGGTAAGGATTGACATTCTCACCCTAGGTCAAGGTTCATGGTGAGTCAGGATCTTGGCTCAAGGTTTGTAGAATGGCTAGACATGATACATGTCGGGGTTTGGTTTGGTTCAAGGATAAAAAGGGATGCCCCACATTATTTCCATGACACAAATGCAAAAATGATGATTTGGAAATTTTATGCAAAACTGGTCATGCATGCACCTATGTGGACACTCAAGTGTCAAATTTTTATGGTCATGTGATGCTAGGGCTCAGGATTCATTTCCTCTATTTTAAATCAACCCAATGTTTCCAAAATATGTTCTTTTATCAATTTGTGCATTCATCCGAGTCCATTTCGGGCGTCTGGGAAAATCTTCACAGCATTCACCCTTCAGGCGTATACACATTTTCCAAAAATTGGTTATGATCAATGAATTTTTTCAAAGAAAAGTTGGAAATCGTCTCTTTTCAAAAGCATGTCATTTTTAGCTAGACAACTTATTTTCACTTTTTCCACCTTTTTCCTTACTTGCCTTCTTCTTTTTTTCTTATTTGCTCTCTTTTTCATTTCATTTTCTTTTCTTTTCTATTTTTATTTTTATGATGATTTTTTTGTTTATTTTACATATATGCTTTCGAACGATGTTCCTAAACGAAGAACTCTACACAGTTCCAGAATTTCAAACATCATTGATAGTAATGATATATAAATACTAACGCAACAATCTAAACAAAAATGTATGCGCTGTACAAATGACAATCGAAACAGCAAAAACAAACGTTAGTCTCTCAAGTCAAAATAATAACATAGAATAAAAATGACAAAAGAAATATGAAAGAAAACATGAATCTGGGGATCTCCTAGTCACGTATCTCCACTCCCTCCCAAGAAGTCAAGCAAATCGGCCATCTCCTCATCCTCGTGGGCTTCTTCTCCATCGCCGGGAGCTTCTGGGGGTGCCTCTCCTGCTTGGGCCTCGGGCCAATCTCCGGGCCATGCAACCTCTGCCCTGAACTGGTCTGGAGTAGGGCATGAAAAAGGAGCGAAGCCCTGGCTCTGCATGCTAAGGCTCATCTGGTACAGACAATCATGGGTCCGTACATGTGCTCGGTGGTTGGCCGCCTGCTGGCGAACCAAATGCCGTAAATACTGCTCCATGTCAAATGCCCCAGCCTGGCCAGCCTGATGAGGTGGTGGGGGCGCGCCTGCGGCCTGTGGAGCATCACCCTGAGCCTGTCTCTGGGTACAGTACTTCTCGATAAAAGCTCGGGTGATGGGCGGCCGAATCACCTTGGTAGGTGCAACGGGGACTCCGAACGACTGGCAGAGTCCTGTGATCAGTGCGGGGAATCCCAGGGCCCTGTTGGACTTATCTGGGTCCAAAGGGTGCCTAGTGGGCGCCATACCTGCAAAAATATAGATAGCATCAGCGATCAACTGAGCCACATGGATGCTCATCCGTGTCAGGATGGCGTACACCAGCTGGCACTTCGGCATGGGGAGGTCGGAATTATGATCGGTGGGCAGGATGTTGCTGAGCAGCAGAGTCATCCATATCTGAGTCAGGGTGGTCATGTTGGTGCGCATGATCCGCACCCGTCTTCCGGCAGCAGTCCGGGCAAAATCCTGCCCCGGTATACATAGCAGCTGGGCGATGGCCTCCTCATCGAACCCATCAGACCGGTTCCTCCTCTGGCCATACTCGCATTCCTGGCCCTCTTCCAATACCATCGGATATCCCAGGAGCTGGCTGATAGCGTCGGCATCGAACGGGACCCACTGACCCCTAACCCAGGATCTCATGTCACGCACGCCCTCCTCTGTTGGCCAAGCATTGGCATAAAACTCAAGGACTATTTCTGGATCAAACTTGGCCATGGGAGTAACCAGTGGTGCCCACCGCCGGCGCCCTATTTCCTCCTGGAAATCAGTATACTCGTCGTCCCTGAGCTGGACGCGTCGCTCCCGGAGAAACGACCATCCCTTGATGGCTTCGAAGCGCTGCTGGTGCACAATGCTCCTAAAGCGGTGACTGTCGTACTCCGGGGCGGAACTAGTTCCTTCGGCCGCCTTGTCCTTCCTGGACCTCTTTGAGGCAAGCTTCCTCGGGGCCATTCCTGCGAAGGCAAACATTTGGAAAGTTAGTTTTACCAGTGGGACATTACTCTTAAAGCAAAAATGGCATATAACCTCCTCCCATAAATACAAACACCAATGTAAATTTAGAGCAAGCTTATGCGCATATTTCCTTACATACGTTCTCTTGCACAAGACATTTAACCGAAAAAGTGCACCCATATACAATCAAGGCAGCTTCGTTACCTAGATTATTTACACGTACTGCCAAGGTGTATTTGTTACTTACATCACACACATCTCCTTGGCTGAATTTACATACATGCATACTCAAAGCATTTTGGGGTACCAAAAATTGCACATGTGCACATCTTGGTATTTCTAATACCTATATATACACAAACTTCATGATGAATCTTGACTATCTTCACAAAAAGGTGCTACACTTCATCCCTTTTTTCAAGTTTTTGCTACCTAAAGCCGCATGCAAATTCAAGCATATTTTCCTTTGCGGACTAAAATTGTATTCAAATTAAAAGGTATATTTTTTGTAATATGTTTTCTTCACATAACATGCAACATATTTATATATATTTTTTTTTTTTTTTGCGAGACATTTTGACTACCAAAAAATTATATATACATACATTCAAGTATTTTGCTATTCATACCCAAAGTGTAAATTGCCAAAGGTATTTCGCTACCTATTCTAAACCTACACATTTATGATGAGCAACATTCCTAACCCTCTAGGCATAGGGAAAATATTGTAGCGTGGCCCATAGCTGATTGCTGGCCAAAAAGGGTAACTTTACCCAATATGCACCTCCTTTTGTATTCTTTTTGCATAAAATTTTAGTTTCTAGGCCTAGGACATATGCGGGGCTATTACTCTAGCTCTTTCGAAAATGAATGCATGTCCCAAAAATATGTGCAAACCAAATTGCCCCATGGGTTGTTTCCCTTCAACAATCACGCGCTAATGCCGTTGAGGCATTTCACCGAACACTTGGTGGGCGCGCGTTTAGGCATCAATAGCAAGAGAACGGGGACAATGTGGCATGCCCCATTACTTCAAAATGCATTATAGGCCTAGGGCCATCTCATACAAACCCCCAATTCAACTTAATCAAGCAAGAAAACAAACCAAAATTGCCCCACGTATTTGAGCACATTCCCACAATTTAGAGCACCAAAAGGAGATCAAAATACACCAATGAAAAGCTAGAAAGCTTAGGGATGGAATACTTACTTGTTGGTGATGAACAAAAGCGCGAAACGGAATCAAAAAATGCGAAAAATGATGACCCTAGGACTGCAAACTCGTAAATCCCGTGGGTATGGCTTTTGAAAAGGGGGAAAAGAAGTTTTTGAATGAAAAAAACGTCCCCCCTTTCGTCACTTTTATATTTTGGTGCAGAGGTGGCTCGCCCAGGCGAGCTCAGCTCGCCCAGGCGAGCTAACCTGCACTTTTTTTTTTTTTTTTTTTTTTCGAGGGGAACATTAACCATGTCCCCTCCCTCCTCAGGGATTAGCATTTTGCCTAACTTGAACTTACTTAGGTCAGAATTAGGCGTTGATTACTTATTTTATTATTACTCTTTTCCTTTTTAAAACAAACAAATAGTAAAAGAAAGCTGCAAAATACAAAGGATACGGGGCTGCCTTGCAGCGACATTCCCTGCTTGCTTCGCACAGAGAAGAGCAACGATCGGTCGGTCGTGACCCCATCCCCGCTTGCGTTCATCCTTAAGTGCCTGCAAGTAATAAACAACCAGGTATGGCCAATCTTGACCGCATCATTACCCTACCTTGATTGGTTTCTGCCGTTCGTGTTTTGTCTCCACTCCAGAAGGTAGCCCAAGGTGATCCTGCCCCTGTTTTACCACAACAATATACATGCGTATGCGTATGCGTATGCATGGATGTTTTCCAACGCAGAAAATTTAGGGAAAGTTGGTTCAGGTTCAATTCTAATTAAGCGCTTGGGGGATCCCATGAACTGAGCGGAAGGGCTCAGGCGATCACAAATTAACGCAAGGTGTGAAACTAACGTGAGGACTAAAAGCCTCAAATCCACGTTCATTTCTTTGAAAGATTGTAACGAGAGATACAACAGACAGGAAATCCCTGGGGGAAATCCAGAAAATGCATAAAGATAAAGAACATGCAGCGACATCCTTAATTGCCCCAGCTTCTAAGCATAATATCGTTTGACGACATCAGAGTTCACGGGTGAAGGTAGCTCTTCGCCATCCATGTTGGTAAGCACCAGGGCTCCTCCGGAAAAAGCCCTCTTCACAACAAAAGGCCCTTCGTAGTTCGGGGCCCATTTCCCTCGATGGTCCTTGACAGCATGGGACATTTTCTTTAGCACAAGGTCTCCCTCATGGAACTTGCGTAAGCGTACTTTCTTGTCGAATGCACTCTTCATTCTTTGCTGGTATAAGCGCCCATGACTCATGGCCGTTAAGCGCTTACCCTCAATGAGGTTGAGCTGATCGTAGCGTGTTTGAGCCCATTCTGATTCCTTTAATCCGGATTCTGCCAAGATCCTTAATGACGGGACTTCTACCTCAAATGGTAATACCGCCTCCATCCCATATACCAATGAGAACGGCGTTGCCCCAGTTGACGTTCGTACTGAAGTCCGGTAACCGTGTAACGCGAATGGGAGCATCTCGTGCCAATCCTTGTATGACACGGTCATCTTTTGGATAATCTTTTTGATATTCTTATTGGCTGCTTCCACGGCTCCATTCATCTTTGGCCGGTAGGGTGTGGAATTGTGATGCTGGATTTTAAACTCCTCGCACATTTCCCCCATCATCTTGTTATTCAGGTTGGTGCCGTTGTCCGTGATAATCTTCCTTGGCAAACCATATCGGCAGATAATCTCCTTCTTAATGAACCTGACCACCACATTCCTCGTGACATTGGTATATGAAGCCGCCTCGACCCACTTGGTGAAATAATCTATTGCTACAAGGATGAAGCGATGACCATTCGAGGCCTTGGGCTCAATGGCCCCAATGACATCTATTCCCCACATGGAGAAAGGCCAAGGGGCGGACATGACATTCAGAGGATGCGGTGGGGCATTGACATTATCCGCAAATGCTTGACATTTGTGGCACTTCCTCACATGGACACAACAATCACTTTCCATGGTAAGCCAGTAATAACCTGCTCTTAAGATCTTCCTGGCCATAGCATGCCCGTTGGCGTGCGTTCCAAACGAGCCCTCATGGACTTCCTCGATCATGTGATTTGCCTCCTTGGCATCCACACATCGCAGGAGTGTCATGTCGTGATTTCTCTTATACAGTGTGCCTCCGCTCATGAAGAAACTGGCTGCCAACCTCCTCAATGTCCTTTTATCGTTGTCGGCAATCTCTGGCGGGTATTCTTTGCTTTCGACATATCGCTTGATGTCGTAATACCAGGGCTTTCCGTCCCGTTCCTCTTCCACTTGGCAACAATGTGCGGGTTTGCCACGACACTGAAATTCAATGTAGGGTAGGTCCCCGTGCGGTGTTAGCTGGAACATAGATGCCAATGTAGCAAGTGCATCCGCCATTTGATTTTCCTCGCGGGGAATATGATGGAAGGAGATCTCATCGAAAGTCTCAGCCAACTCCTTGATGTAGGCTTTGTAGGGTATCAGCTTGGGATCTCTAGTTTCCCATTCTCCTCTCAGCTGATGGATTACCAACGCTGAGTCGCCGTACACCTTGAGTAGTTTGACATCGGAGTCAATTGCTGCCTGGACGGCTAGGGCACATGCTTCATATTCGGCCATGTTGTCGGTGCAGTCGAATCCTAGCCTGGCTGTGAAAGGTACACATTGATTGTCCGGAGAGATCAACACTGCCCCAACGCCATGACCTAGAATGTTTGACGCTCCGTCAAACCATACAGTCCATTTGTCCCGATCTTCGTCCAACTTTTCCTCGAACAAGGCCATGATGTCCTCATCCGGGAATTCCGGATGCATGGGCTGGTAGTCGTTAAGAGGCTGTTGAGCCAAATAATCTGCCAAAGCGCTTCCTTTTATCGCCTTTTGGGTGACGTAGACTATATCAAACTCAGATAGCAAGACTTGCCACCGGGCGATTCGTCCTGTAAGAGCTGGCTTTTCAAAGATGTACTTAACCGGGTCCATTTTGGATATCAACCAGGTAGTATGACTCAGCATGTACTGCCTTAGGCGATGGGATGCCCATACTAAAGCACAACACGTTCTTTCGAGCAAGGAGTAATTCATCTCACAGGTCGTGAACTTCTTACTTAGGTAGTAAACAGCGCGCTCTTTCTTCCCGGATTCGTCATGTTGCCCCAGCATACACCCCATTGACTCGTCCAAGATTGTCATGTACAAAATGAGAGGCCTTCCAGGTACTGGTGGCATAAGCACGGGAGGATTCATTAGGCACTTTTTGATCCTTCCAAAAGCCTCTTGGCAATCCTCATTCCACCGATCAGTTTGGTTTTTACGCAAGAGTTTAAACAACAGCTCACAAATGGCGGTGAGCTGCGATATGAATCTGGCAATATAATTCAAGCGCCCCAGGAAACCTCGGACTTGCCTCTCTGTACGGGGTTCTGGCATCTCAAGGATAGCCTTCACTTTTTCGGGGTCTACCTCTATCCCTTTCTGGCTTACAACGAAACCAAGCAATTTCCCTGATTTGACCCCAAAGGTACACTTAGCGGGGTTCAACCTTAATTGATATTTCTTAAGCCTTTCGAACAATTTCCGCAGGTTGACAAGGTGTTCTTCCTCAGATTTAGATTTAGCAATTATGTCGTCCACGTAGACCTCGATCTCTTGATGCATCATATCATGGAACAAAGCTACCATGGCCCGTTGATAAGTTGCCCCGGCATTCTTGAGTCCAAAGGACATCACCTTGTAACAGAACGTTCCCCACAGGGTGACGAAAGTAGTCTTTTCCATATCCTCGGGCGCCATCTTTATCTGATTGTAACCAGAGAAACCATCCATGAAGGAAAATAAAGCGAAATTGGCCGTGTTATCTACGAGGATATCGATGTGTGGTAACGGAAAATTGTCCTTGGGACTGGCCCGATTCAGGTCTCGGTAATCTACACACATTCGTACTTTCCCACCTTTTTTAGGAACTGGTACGATGTTGGCAACCCATTCTGGATACCGAGCGACGGCCAGAAATCCAGCGTCAAATTGCTTCTTCACTTCTTCTTTTATCTTCAAGGACGTTTCGGGCTTCATCCTCCTCAATTTCTGTTTTACTGGGGAACACCCGGGATTTAGAGGCAATCGGTGCTGCACAATGTCAGAACTCAAACCGGGCATATCTTGGTATGACCAAGCAAAGATGTCTTGGTAGTCTTTTAGCAGGATTATTAATTCTTCACGGATAGGCGCGGTAATGCCTGTACCTATCTTTACTTCCCTCTTTCCACTGCCAATTCCTAAGTCTACTAGCTCTGTTTCTTCTTGATGAGGCCCCATTTCTTGGTCCTCATGGGCGACCATTCTTTCTAGTTCCGAAGGAAGTCCCACATCCTCATCTCCTTCATCTTCCGTTTGATTCATTTCTTGCTCGAAGTTGATAGACGGGTCCCAGGTATTAGTACCTTCGGGGGACTCGTCATCGAATCTGCCGTTTTAGAAAAAGGAGTAAACATGCAAATGAATGAGAATGGGTAGAGACCAGGAACAGATGAAGAAAGATCCTTGTATTATAAATTCAAAAACAAAAGACACAAAGCCTTAACAAAATGAAAACTCTAAAGCCCAGGCCCAACTATAGAGCTTTTAAAACCGTAAAGGTTTACATTATGCTTGTTGCGTAAATGCCGGGGCGTTCCTCCACTCGCCAATTTCCCAGCTGGAAATCAGGAGGGCATGGTCGGACCAAATCCGAAGTACTTGGAACATCATCTTCACATATCGCGAACACTTGACCTTCGTCTCCCAGACCCGCACTTATAAAGCTTCTACTTATGTGGCAGGGCGGGCTTCCTTCACTTTCTTGTCTCCAACGCGAGCTCTGACCACTGTTCTTCCTTCCCGCGATGCTTCTTTTCATGTCCGCCTGAGTGGGCTTATAGCCTAAACCATACTTCCCACGATTTCCTTGGGTTTTTATCAGGCTAGTTATGCCGCCATTGTCTTTGCCTAAACCCATCCCGGGTTCATAACCGTTCCCCAACATAACTCGGGCCATCATTACCGCCGCATCGGACAGACAAGGTTGCCCAAAGAGGGAGTCCACGGAGGAAATGCTGACCACCTCAAAAGACTGGAAAGCGGTTTCTAACGATTCTTCTGCGGCTTCCACATAAGGCATGGAGGATGGGCAGCTTACCAAGATATCTTCCTCGCCTGACACGATGACCAAGTGTCCCTCCACTACGAATTTCAGCTTTTGGTGGAGTGTAGAAGGCACAACTCCCACTGAGTGGATCCAAGGGCGCCCCAACAGGCAGCTGTAGGGGGGGTTAATATCCATTATTTGGAAGGTGACTTGACAGGTGTGAGGGCCTATTTGTACTGGGAGATCGATCTCTCCCTAACCTCTCGGCGAGTGCCGTCGAAGGCCCGAACCACCATTGAACTTGGTTTTAAATGGGAAGCATTGAATGGTAACTTGTCCAAAGTGCTCTTAGGCATCACGTTTAAACTGGAACCATTATCGATGAGTACCTTGGCCACGATATGGTCCATACACTTGACTGATACGTGTAAAGCCTTATTATGCCCTCTCCCCTCGGCGGGGATTTCTTCTTCGGCGAAGGCAAGATAGTTGTTGGCAGTGATATTGTTGACCAGCCCTCCGAAACCTTCTACCGAAATATCTTGGGCCACGTGAGCCTCGTTCAGCACTTTTACTAGCAGAGCCCGATGAGGCTCGGAGCTCATAAGTAACTCCAACAGCGAGACCCTAGCCGGGGTTTTGTTGAGCTGTTCGATAACCTTGAATTCGCTCTGCTGAATTATCCGAAGGAATTCGCTGGCTTCCTCTAGCGACACCTCCTTTCTACCATCCTTTTTCTCCGGGGGGCCCTTTGCTGGAATATCTTTATTCGAAGCGTGGGGTGCTTCGCCATCTTGTTCCTCCACCACTTTTCCTTTTCCCTTGACGTCGGCGGGTTGGACCGGTAGGTCCGGAGGCGCGAACACACAACCACTACGGGTCACACCACTCAGTCCCGTGATATTTGTTACCTTAGCCGACAGCGAGCTGACGTCAGTAACTTCTTCTTCTTTCTTCCCCGGAGGTGTATATCTCCACGGGACCGCGTGACTATTTTGATACGGGAAAGGAACAGGTTTGGCCATTAAGGGGTGCCCGGGCTTTTGCGAGGCTGCACTTTTAGTGAAGTATACCACCAAGGGTTTGGGCTTCGCAACACCGCTCCCCTCTGTAGATTGCATGCATATGTGCTGCTCTTCTTTTCCTTCAATGCCGACTTCCAGTCGACCTTGATCTATCATCCGCTGTAACAATTCCTCTACTTCCAAACACGTCTCCATGTCATGCATCTCGCCGGAATGTAGCAGACAGGAATCCTCCTTACACCCACTATGGGGAATCACACCTCCCTTTTGTAGGGCCTCAAAGATAAACCTCCTAGGGGTTGCCACATCCCTTAAAGGTTTAGACCTGTGCGGCCTATCGGATTCAACTGCATTAACTGCTCCCCCTCCATGATTGGCAAGCGGGTTGGTTCTCACATTGGGCCGATCCTCTTGGAAAGTCAGCCATCCAGCATCCATTAAATGTTGGACCTTGTACTTGAGGGCCAAGCATTTTTCGACGGAATGCCCCGGGACACCCCCATGGTACTTGCAAGTTGCATTAGGGTCATACCACTTCGGGAAAGGGGGTTCGAGGACCCTTCCGGGAGTCACCACGGCCAAATGATTGGCGATGAGGGATGGTAGAAGATCTTCGTACGTCATTGGGAGCGG
>NW_021144544.1:0-17746 GCF_004193775.1 Glycine soja | reverse complement strand
GGAATAAAGTATGACTATTGGAAAGAGTGTTGATAGGCCATTTCAAATTGATTCATATAGATCTACGAGATGTGGTGAAAATGGAGATTATATTCCATATGATGACCAGTTGAATGAAATTCCTAGAAGCTAGTGGATTAAGCAACAAAGCCCATATTTTTTGCTAAACTCCAAGGCTCGGAATGTGATGTTGTGCGCTCTTTCAGAAGAAGAGTACGCCAAGGTATATAACTTCAAAAGTTCCAAACAAATGTGGGACACTCTAGTTGTAACATACAAAGGCATGCCACAGGTAAAGAGGAACAAATTCAGTCTGCTCACCCGTAAGTATGAACTTTTCTCCATGGAAGAAAACAAAGATATACAATGTATGTTCAGATGTTTTCAAAAATTCTTAATGAACTAAGATCCTTAGGTAGAACTTATCATAATTATGACAACATTGACAAAATTTTTGAGAAGTTATCTAAGAAGCATAGACCGCAAGTACAGTGCTGAGAGCCTTAAAGAATCTTGACTCTTATGTCTCTTGAGGAACTGTTTGGTACCCTCAAGGTTCATGAATAAGAGCTCCAGCAAGAAGAAGGTCTCAGGAGAGAAAGTCTCTAGCTCTCAGTAGTCAAAAGAACAAGAAAAAATCATTGTCCAGAGAATAAATCTTGAGAAGTTCTTCCAAAGCACTTAAAGTAAATGATTCATCTGAAGAAGACTCAGATGAAGATGAGCTTGCCTTCATCTCTCACAAAATCCACAGGATTTGGAGAAACAAAAGTGGGTTCAAGTGGAGAAAATCCTCAAGAAGAATGCCTCAAGACAAGACATAAAAAGACAAAAGCTCCATAGCTTGTGATGAGTGCAAAAGGCGTAGACATTTCAAGTCTAAATGTCCAAATCTAGAGAAAAGTCAAGATAGAAGCAATTCTTGAAGACTAAGAAAAGAAAGGGCTTATGAGCATGTGGGAAGACTTGGATGAAACCTCATCTAATGAAGACGATGAAGAAGCAGCATATGCTTGATGGTGAACACAACTTCGAAGGGTCTAACTCAGACTAGGAAGATGAGGTAAATTTTGATGACCTGAATCTCGTAGAAAAACTTATATGAGCTTCTATCTAACTCATCTATTCTCTCAAAAGCTTATAAAAACCTATGAAGGGATTTCAAAAATCTATCCAAAGTTCATTTAAAACTTACGAAACCTTTAGGATCAAGTAGATATTTCACTAGACGAGTCCACTTAGACATGTGAAGCTTGCATAACTCTGAAAGAAAAAGAGAAGAGTCCATCTTATATCTTGAGATTGAGACAAATGCCAACAAAAAGCTACCCTTCTTAAGAACTTTAAGGAGTTGGAAAACAAACTGAAAGATCTTCAAAAGGATCAGAAGGAGCTAAATGAACTTCATAATCATCAAAAGGAAGAAAGATATGATCTTTGGAGAGAGTGTACACAAGCACACAAGATTATGAAGACCTCAAAATGAGTAATAATCTTTTGGTGGAATGTGAAGAACACAATAATTTATGGGTTTCTTGAATAATGAGCTTCTGAAGTATCAAGTATTTAAGGGTCAACCTCAAGATGTTGTAAAACTTCATGAGGAAATAAGAACCTCAAAGACTACATTATCCAAATTTGTCAATGGGACAAATAATCTTAACAAATTGTTAGGATACTATAGAAGTTCTTCAAATAAATTTGGAAATGGATATGATGGGATGAAGTCGTGAATATTGCGTGTTACCTTCAAAACAGAATTTATATAAGACCTACCTTGGAAGAGACTCCCTATGAACTGTGGAATGGATGAGAACCCAACATATCATATTTCATTCATTTGGATGCAAATATTTTATTCTCAACACAAAGGATAGTCTGAAAAAATTTGATTCAAAAAGTGACAATGGGATATTTGTTGGATACTCGAAAATTCAAAGGCATTCAGAGTGTACAACTCAAGAACCTTAATTGTTGAAGAAGCTATGCATATAAGATTTGACAAAAATAAGCGTGATAAAGATTTATCAGAGCTAGATGAGTCATTCGCAAATTTACGACCAGACGATAGCTCTATAGCAACTAGCTCGTCCAAAAAGGATCCAAAGATAGTCGCGTCCACTCAATAAAAAGCTCAAGTTGAAGTAAGAGAACCCACTCGACCCATCATGAGAAGGAATCATCCAGAAAGTCAGATCAAATGTGATCCAACAGATCTTGTTCAAACAAGATCATCATTAAGAACACATGGACACAGTGCACTGATTTCTGAAATGGAATGATAATGATTGTCGAATCGTTCCAAAACAAATAAAACTAGGAAAATCTGGAGTATAGGATTAACCTAGGTTGACTTAAAGATACAATTCATTTTGGTTCCTACGTCAATTCACTTATAAACAATAGGGGGAATTTCAACGAATAGTTTGTAGGCAATGTGTCATACCCTAATTTCGTCCGGGGACAATTGTTTGTCAACATATGGACTTTGGTTGACCAAATTGAGAAGCTTAACTCTCGTCGCCGCATAATACATAAAGTTTCTTGACGTTTCGGAAGGAGATCAGCCAAAAAAAACAAAATAGGGGTGAATTGATCAATTTAGGGGGGGTGTACTTAGCCCTGGGCCCATTTGGAATCTTTTGGAGGAAGCAACAGCTCGCCTGGGCGAGCATGTTACTTCTAGTAGAAGCAACCACCTCCCCCATTTTTTCTATAAAATGGCGTGGGGGCTGAGGAAAAAAGTTTCAGCACCTTTGACCCTCAAAATTCACTTAAAATTAGTGAAGAGAAGAAGAAAGAAGAAAAAAATCCAAGCCGAGACGTTTCCGTAACGCTTCCGTGACGTTTCTGTGATCAATTCCGCTAACGTTCATCGCCATTCTTCGTTCATTCTTCATCGTTCGTCGATCTTCAACCGATTAGTTTTCAATTTCGAAGCTTTGAATTCATTCTATGCACCCTTAGGGGTCCATTCTTGCTTTGTATGTTTTCATCTTCATATCGTTTACTTTTGGTATTCTTTTCCTTCATTTTAAACAAGTTTCGACCGATCGTTTAAGCCGTAACCTCACTTAATGAATGATAAAATGAATTCCAGCCAATCATTTGTGTTGTAATCTCGTTTAATCATCGTTAAAATAAAATTCAACCGATCGTTCACGTTCCAACTGGACATTCTACTTTGAAAGTTTGCTTTTTAAACGAGTTGAGAAATAACTAAGTGAAACTAAAGCTAAAATCTACTCACAAATCCAACTTTGTCCATGAAAAGGTTATTTGAAACCTTTCAAGGTCCAACGCCTTAAACGGTCCTCTTTGCTTTTACCGGTTAAAATGGACTGTTCAAAAGTATAAAATCAACACTCTGCATAACTTTACCACTTTTTAAAGAACTAAGTAGGTCTGAGTTCCTCATTGCAATTGAGGATATGTAGGAGCAAAAGCCCCGCTTTTGTCGATCCCAAAAGATAAAAACATAAAAAAGGGAAAATAAAATAAAACATAAGTCATGATTTTTGCATATTTGATTAAAGGTCGTCGTCCCTTGTGACGGACGCGTGGGGTGCTAATACCTTCCTCGTGCATTAAAACAATTCCCGAACCTTTTCATACTTAATGTTCGTAGACCCACTCTTGGTTTTGCTAACATTTTTCTCAAATAAACGTTGGTGGCGACTCTGCGCATTCTCTTCCCTTGGAAGACGCACCCGTGAGCCTCGCGTCGCCCTCCCGCCGAAGGGTAGGTTGCGACACAATGTAAAGGATTGTGAAAACTCAAAAGCAGGAATACATAAACACATTAAACAAATCAGAATTTTTGGAAACAAAATAAAAAATAGAAATCAAGTTTAGTAACATCAATCCAATTCACCAATCCAATGCAAAACGCATTATCACAATTATGGAAAGAATGATCATGGTGTGAAAGTTTAATCAATGTCATTAGAGTTAGTTCGATCTAGTTATCCCTAAATTCATTGAGATCGCAAATTCGGGAGAAATATCATTCAAACAATCTGTGATTAAATTTTGAAATCAGGAAATGAATCCATAACCTATTTTGTTTTCAATCCTAAGCCTATTCATAATCATGAAAATTGAAAATAGGATTGAAGAAAAAGATGAGCATTCGCACAAAATTGAAATACAAAACCTGAACTCAAGTTCAGCCTTGCTTGGAGTGAATCCTTGGATTGATTGAGTGTTTAGCCTTCCATGATCATCACCAGTGGAAGGGACACAAAATTTGTGCAAGAAAAAGGAATAATAGAAGTGAAAAGAGGAAGAAGAATGAAGAACAATTGAGAGAAAAAGAAAGAAAAGTGTTTGATCCTAAAGTTTGCACAACAAGTAAGTAAATCTGTTTTTGGTACAAAATGAAGTAACTAACTAACTAACTAACTTCCACTAATATATATAGTGACTACTTAGAAGGAAGGGATGGGCCTTGATTAGGCCCATCTAATCTACCTAATTACACAAAGCAAAGCCCAAATTTCCAGCCCAATTATTCAAGTGGAGATGTTTTGACTTTCAATCCCAATTTCACCCTCAAAATGGAAGAATTGGCCCAAGCTTATTAATGACAAAATTGAAGCTCTTTTACTTGCATAGCCTTGTACAAGGCAAATAGTTCAAGTAAGCACAAAATATGAAAATAAGCAACAATTTTCAATTAAGCTTAATCATTTTCGTAAGACCAAAACTGAGTTAAGGTGGTAAAATATTGTCAAAAAGAAGTCAGATAAGCTAAGAAGAATAGAAAAATACTGAACTACAAATGCTTAATCATGGAACCCAAACACGTTGACGAGGCCATACAAGATGATAACTGGGTGAAAGCGATGCAAAAAGATCTTGACTAGTTTCAGAAGAATGATGTCTAGAAGCTAGTCAAATTACCAAAAGGAAAGAAAGCTGTTGGAGCTAAATGGGTCTTTAGTAAAAAACTAAACAGAAATGGTAAGGTTGTGAGAAATAAGGCAAGGTTAGTTGGCAAATTAGTTAAAATAATTCATGATTACATTGTTTAGCCAAAAGGAAAGAAAGTTGTTGGAGCTAAATGGGTCTTTAGTAAATTACATTGTTTAAAAGAAACTGGCAAATTAGTTATAATAATTCATGATTACTACAACTAATTAATCATCGTCTAATGATATACCAAAACAGTCATGTTCATTATGGTAGAATGGATCATCTTCTTGGTCATCATTAGTCTCGGATGATTCAACTTCCTTCTTGGAAGGTTCTTCTTCCACTTCTTGTTGAAGTAGTTGGAGAACTTCTTTGAGATTCTAAGCAAGGCTCTCTTTAGATTTTGAGCTTGCTAAGAATGCTGCCAGTTGCGACTTCTGATTTAGAAACAAAGATGTCTCCGGATCAGCAGGTTTAAGGAACTCAGGGTTGCTATGGAACCAGTTCTTGACTTGATCTGGAGCAGCCTTTGAAGTATCGAATTGTGACCACCATTTTACAAAGGCGTGTCTCTGTAACGGTGGATATTGCTTGCTGTTTTCAGTTTTTCCGTATCTGTATTGCCATGAAAAGATCCATGACAAGGCAAAACTGGAAAAATACTTTAAATCTGCCGGAATACGTGATTCCTTGCTATTATAGAGCTTGTTGAATTATTGGAATCCCTGTTGGACTTCTTCTGGGAATATTTGTGGAATTGGTCCGAAGTAGTTCCACCATTGGAGGAACCAATTTGGAAAATTATACGCAGTATTATTTTTGAAGTAAATCAGCCATGAATGCTTGAATTTACTATTTTGATGCCAGAACACATTGGTCCAAGCGTCAATGTAATCCCAATAATTATATCCTGCAGGGTCAAATGGTGCAGAAAATTTTTTGGGTTGGTTTAAGTTTGAGCCATAATGTCGTGGCTGCATAACCTTCAAGATTTGGATTGTGGAATGGGTATTTATATTTGGATCTTTGGGGTCTTTGAAGTGTTTAATAGATACTGAGTTTGTATCTATTAGAATGAATTTGTAGAATTTGCGGGTTTTGTTTGTGGCTATTGGCCTGAAATGGAATCCCAGGGGAAATTCTTTGGCGGTTGCTTTGAAAGGATTCTTGTCCCAGTATTCTGGTTCCATTTGTAAAACATTGAAAAATTTGTTTTTTGAAATGTAACTGTTACCGGGTTGTGATGTTGATTCTTGTTGAGTCAACGATTGGCTTGGTTTTTGGTTACAGACAGTTTTGGTCTGTTTGGCCTTTTGGATTTGTTTTTGCAGATCTATTTCAGAGTCATCGTCTGATTCTGAGGCCATTTCTGCCCAGGTCTTTTTGGCTAATTTTGGTATTTTGGTGAGGCCTATATCCTCTAAGGCCAAGAGAGTTTGTATCGACCAGGCATAGTCAGCCACGGTCTGTTTGGTTGTTGTTGGTTTTGGGGATTCCTGAGTTGATGACTCAGGTTTGACGGTAGTTGTCTGGGTCAATGACCCTTCAAGTTTTCCTTTCTGGGTTGATGACCCAGTCTGGGTAGTTGACCCAGAAGATGTTGTAGTTGCCTTTTTGATTATTGGCTCCGGTAGAGCCAGTAGAACCTCTTTTCCTTTTGTACTGGATTTTCCTCCTCTGCCGGAGGAACTAGACACCTTAGGAGGCATCGGGAATTTTCTGTAAAAATTCACGGGTGAGGTAGTCAGGTAGAGAGTTGGAAGAGCCCTTGATATATTCTCTATTAAAATCAAAGACACTTAAAATTGCTTGCCATCTTGCAAAAATCTGTTTTGAGGCAAGGTTTTTTACATCCTTCTGTAAAATGTCTTTGGCTGATTAGCAGTCAACCCTTACTAAAAATTTTTGATTTAATAAATCAGATTGAAATTTGGAAATGCACAAAACAATTGCTAAAACTTCTTTTTTGACAGTTGAATACTTTAATTGTGCAGGATTCCAGTGTTTTGAAGTATATGCGATGACATGTTCTTGACCATGTACTTGTTGTTTGAGGATGCCACCGTAACCGATGTCTGATGCATCAGTTTCGACAATTTTGAATGCCTGTGGAATGGGAAGATACAGACATTTTATGGATTGGACTTTGACTTTGATTTCTTTAACTGTTTGGGTATGGAGGTCAGACCAAGGAGGCGGATTTTTCTTTAGCCTATCACGCAATGGTTTGACAATATTGTTTAAGTAGGGGACAAATTCTCCTACGTAATTTAGAAAACCTAGAAATCTTTGTAACTGGGTTTTGTCTAAGATTTGGTTGGGGAATTTGCTAGCAAACTCTATTGACCTTTCGATTGGAATGATTGTACCTTGATAAATTTTGTGACCAAGGAATCGAATTCGAGTTTGGAAAAGATTGATTTTTGATTTGGAGACTGCCAAACCATTTTGTTTGATGATATGGATGAAGGTTTGGAGATGTTTGAAATGTTGGTCAATGTTTTGGGAAAAGATTAAAACATCATCTATGTAGACAATGACAAATTTTGAATAGGGATTAAAAATATCATTCATAATTTTTTGGAATTCTGAAGGGGCATTCTTCAGTCTGAATGGCATTACATTCCATTCATATTGCCCGAAAGGTACAGTAAACGCTGTTTTGTACCTATCTGATTCTTGGATTTGGATTTGCCAAAATCCAGATTTCATGTCAAATTTTGAAAATATCTTTGCAGAATTTAATCTGTTAAGCAAATCTTTTTTGTTTTGAATAGGATATCTAATCCATTGTAATGCTTGATTTAGTGGTTTGTAATGTATGACTAAGCAGAGTGTTCCACGCTCAATCTCAGATTGTTTGTTGACATAAAAAGCCGCTCAAGACCATGGGCTCTTGCTTTTCCGGATTAGGCCTTTATCAAGCAAATCCTTGATTTCCTTTTGACAGTATTGAAGAAGTTCTTCATTCATTTGGATTGGTCTGGCTTTTGTGGGAATTTGTTTTTCCCTAAAGTCTTTCTCATAGGGGAGATCAACAATATGTCTCTTTCTGTCCCAAAATGCATGTGGCAATTCAAAACAGACGGTCGATTCAATATGATTTAATAAAGATTGAATTTTTTCTTTTACCTGGGGTTTTCCTAGTTGTATCTGAATATTATTAAAAAATACTTCTTCTTTTAAGAATTTAATTTGATTAATCTTATTTTCTATAAGATTTATATTTCTGGAAATTGGTTTAGTAGAAAAATTAAATATAATCTTTCTTCCTAAATAATTTGTGGTTATTCCTTCATTAGATATTTGGATGGGAAACAAGGCTCTAATGAAGGGCGTTCCTAAGATTACTTCATTCTCAAGGTTTTTTACCAGAAGAAAGTTTGTGTTAATCCTAAGACCTTGGTTTTCAATGATTGCATTTGATAGCTTAAAATTAATTTTTAATTTTGAGCCGTTTGCCGTACTTAATTTTTCTGAGGTTTTCTCAAAGAACTTTGTAGGAATTAATCCTCCTAAAATACAGTTTGAATCAGCCTCTGCGTCAAATAGGGCCATTGTTTCTAAAACGAAATCATTAATAATTATTTTTATGTTTATGTAAAATTTTTGGATTTTAATCTTGTTGATTAATCCCATAAACATATCATCTTCTAAATTTTCTAGTTGATTTTCTTCACTGTTGTTGGCACTTTCAGAATCACTATCTTCCTCAAGTTGAGAAAGAATGATCAGATGAATTTCTTGTTGTTGACGAAGTTCTTTTACCTCTCTTTTTAGATTGTTTATCTCTGTTTGGAGATCTTGGATTGTCTTTGGTTTGGTTGAAGATTTTCTAATCTCTTGAGTATGTTACTTACATCCAATTTGTTGTTTGTGATAAAATCCTTTTGTCTAGGTTTTACCTCTAATGTTTTCTTGAGTTTTTCCAGGAAAACCTTCTTTTCTTGGGGGTCTGGTATGGAATTGATTGCTTCAAACAAGAGATCTTGTTCTCTTGTTAGAGTATTGATTTGCCCATCATCATCATCTGTTGATGATAGTTGGTCATCTTGTTGGATTAGGTTTAGGTTTTCATCGGAAAGCACGGAGGATGAAGTTTCTGTTTCTTCCTCCGAGGTTTCTATGAGCAAATTGTTTATTTGCTCTTCAATTACGGGTTCTAGGTTAAGGTTTCTTAATTTCTTTTTTAGTCTACAATATTTGCTAATGTGGCCTTGTTTTCCACAATTGTAGCACGTTATTTTTGATTTTATTTTTTGTTTAGGATTTTCCATTTCTCTACTGGTTGAGGGTTTTTGAGAGTATCTTCGTTTTGAAAATCTTCTTCTATTGGCTGGCTTATGATCCTGGGCTTCTTTTCTAGAGATTTGTTTCTTCTTTTGTTTTGGACAGGCTGGTAAGCCAAATTGTTCACAGAAGGAACCTTAATCCCTCTTTGTTTGAGCTTTTTCTTTGGCTAATTGCCTCTGAATTTTGTCGTCCTGGCAGATTTTTAAGGCTACCTTTTGGACATATGAAATTAATTGACCATAGCTTAAGGTTTCATATGGAATGTCTCCATTGGCAGATTGACTATGGATTTTATCTCTGACCTTGTCTCCTAATGATCTGGGAAGACCGGCTAGAAATTTTTCTTTCCAAAAAGGTTGTTGACTATCTTCTCTTGTGTAAACCCTAGTTAGGAAAGTATCTCTATACCACCTAAAATCTGCTAAGGTTCTACACTTAAGATTTGATAATAATTCTGCAGACCTATCTTTCCACAAGGATGGTTCTCCAATGAAATGTTGGGCTATTGTAAAAATTAACGTGTTAACAGCGTCAGGAATCTCTTTATCATCGTCATTAATAATGACTTTTCCATTGAGATCCGTCTTAACTGCGCTGTAAATTTTTGATTTCTCCTCATTAGTGAGATAATTATCCCACCATCCTTTTAGTTGTCCAGAAAATCCTGCCACTAAGATATCTATAATGGTTTCTTCTGAACATTCATGGGAGGTTTGGTAAGTCGTGGCTACCATGGTCATATGTTGGAGTGTATTCATGATGTTATACTCCGTTTGTGCATCTATGTTCCATTCATAGATATTATTTGCACTAAAACTTTTAAAATTGTTTTCACCTCTTTCTTCTAATAGAAGGTCAGGGGCAGTTGGACGTTGATAATATAATTTGGAGGGTGTTTTCCAGTGTTTGGAATTTATCGGATTTATGTTCTTTTCTGACACTGATCCTATCTCAGTTGTGTTATCTGAGTTTTGGTCACTATCTTCATTAATAACATTAATTAATTTGGAGGTACTTCTTGTTACCATTTTGGAAGTATTTTCCGAGGCTTGGGGAGTATTTGGAATGACTTTAAGCAAACTACCAATCTTGTTTAGTAATTCGCTATGATTGTCACTTACGCCTTCAATTAAGGATTTAGTTTTCCTAAGTTCCCTAATTTTTCGTTTAGCCTTCTCACTCACTTTGAAAGGTTTGAATAAAGGTTTTTTGTTAGTGCTTAGCTTTACTAAGCTTTAAAAGATTGGCTAAGATTTTGTTAAAACATAAGCACTTAGACAATGAAGGAAAGCTGGAGTTGCTGCACATGATGTCCAACGTTATGTCAAAGAATAAGATCGGGCTGCACAATGCACAAGGCAAGATAAAGTGTCAAATGAAGAATTGAAGCTGCAGGATTCACGATGTCGGATACAATGTCCAGGACATCCTGCCTGAAAATACTGGAATTGCTAAAAGCATTGAAGCTGCAGGATCCACGATGTCGGATACAATGTCCAGGACATCCTGCCCGAAAATACTGGAGTTGCTAAAAGCATTGAAGTTGCAGGATCCACGATGTCGGATACGATGTCCAGGACATCTTGCCCGAAAATACTGGACATATAAATCTGTTATATCTTTAACAGATTATTGTGCAGTTAGCAAGAGATTAGATGATCTATCTTTAGGAACGAATTAAAAGATAATTAAAGTTCGAATTACAAACTAGAAGAGTTCGTTCAGGGATTAAAGATTAAAGATAAAAACTAAAAGATCAAACGTTATCTTTTAGTTCTTTAAGTGCAGATTTTCAGGAAGAATGATAGATCTCATCCAGCACAAGCTGTTGCAGCCCAGACCCACACACTGCTATAAAAACATGGAGGCTGCACGAGTTCTGTACCAAGTCCGGGATTGAAGAGTTGTTTTGTGAGTTTTGGGACTTGAGTGTTTTGTGAGCCACCTTGATGGTACCCTAACATCAAGTGTTGGACCTGAGTGTGTAGAGTTGATCTCTAGTGTGTAGAGTTGATCTCTTTTGTTCAGAGAGCAATCTCTGGAGTGTCCTTGATTTAATTGTAAACACGGGAGAGTGTTTGAGAGGGAGTGAGAGAGGTTCTCATATCTAAGAGTGGCTCTTAGGTAGAGGTCGCACGGGTAGTGGTTAGGTGAGAAGGTTGTAAACAGTGGCTGTTAGACCTTGAACTAACACTATTTTAGTGGATTTCCTCCCTGGCTTGGTAGCCCCCAGATGTAGGTGAGGTTGCACCGAACTGGGTTAACAATTCTCTTGTGTTATTTACTTGTTTAATCTGTTCATTCACTCAGAGATAATCTGCATGTTCTGAAGCGTGATGTCGTGACATCCTGTACGACATCTGGCATTGGTATCAGAATTTCAATTGGTATCAGAGCGGGCACTCGAAATCACTGAGTGAGACCTAGGGAGATAAATTCTGATGAACATGGAGAAAGAAGGAGGACCAGTGAACAGACCACCAATTCTGGATGGAACCAACTATGAATACTGGAAAGCAAGGATGGTGGCCTTCCTCAAATCACTGGATAGCAGAACCTGGAAAGCTGTCATCAAAGGCTGGGAACATCCCAAGATGCTGGACACAGAAGGAAAGCCCACTGATGGATTGAAGCCAGAAGAAGACTGGACTAAAGAAGAAGACGAATTGGCACTTGGAAACTCCAAAGCTTTGAATGCTCTATTCAATGGAGTTGACAAGAATATCTTCAGACTGATCAACACATGCACAGTGGCCAAAGATGCATGGGAGATCCTGAAAACCACTCATGAAGGAACCTCCAAAGTGAAGATGTCCAGATTGCAACTCTTGGCTACAAAATTCGAAAATCTGAAGATGAAGGAGGAAGAATGTATTCATGACTTCCACATGAACATTCTTGAAATTGCCAATGCTTGCACTGCCTTGGGAGAGAGAATGACAGATGAAAAGCTGGTGAGAAAGATCCTCAGATCCTTGCCTAAGAGATTTGACATGAAAGTCACTGCAATAGAGGAGGCCCAAGACATTTGCAACATGAGAGTAGATGAACTCATTGGTTCCCTTCAAACCTTTGAGCTAGGACTCTCGGATAGGGCTGAAAAGAAGAGCAAGAATCTGGCTTTCGTGTCCAATGATGAAGGAGAAGAAGATGAGTATGACCTGGACACTGATGAAGGTCTGACTAACGCAGTTGTGCTCCTTGGAAAACAGTTCAACAAAGTGATGAACAGAATGGACAGGAGGCAGAAACCACATGTCCGGAACATCCCTTTCGACATCAGGAAAGGTAGTGAATACCAGAAAAGGAAGATGAAAAGCCCAGTCACAGCAAAGGAGTTCAATGCCATGGGTGTGAAGGCTATGGACACATCAAAGCTGAATGTCCCACTCATCTCAAGAAGCAGAGGAAAGGACTCTCTGTATGTCGGTCTGATGATACAGAGAGTGAACAAGAAAGTGATTCTGACAGAGATGTGAATGCACTCACTGGGAGATTTGAATCTGCTGAAGATTCAAGTGATACAGACAGTGAAATCACTTTTGATGAGCTTGCTACATCCTATAGAGAACTATGCATCAAAAGTGAGAAGATTCTTCAGCAAGAAGCACAACTGAAGAAGGTCATTGCAAATCTGGAGGCTGAAAAGGAGGCACATGAAGAGGAGATCTCTGAGCTTAAAGGAGAAGTTGGTTTTCTGAACTCTAAACTGGAAAACATGACAAAATCAATAAAGATGCTGAATAAAGGCTCAGATACGCTTGATGAGGTGCTACAGCTTGGAAAGAATGTTGGAAACCAGAGAGGACTTGGATTTAATCCTAAGTCTGCTGGCAGAACAACCATGACAGAATTTGTTCCTGCCAAAAACAGCACTGGAGCCACGATGTCACAACATCGGTCTCGACATCATGGAACGCAGCAGAAAAGGAGCAAAAGAAAGAATTGGAGGTGTCACTACTGTGGCAAGTATGGTCACATAAAGCCCTTTTGCTATCATTTACATGGTCATCCACGTCATGGAACTCAAAATAGCAGCAGTGGAAGGAAGATGATGTGGGTTCCAAAACACAAGACTGTTAGTCTT
Organism: Glycine soja; assembly: GCF_004193775.1. Taxonomy (NCBI): domain Eukaryota; kingdom Viridiplantae; phylum Streptophyta; class Magnoliopsida; order Fabales; family Fabaceae; genus Glycine; species Glycine soja. The sequence continues at coordinate 4,449 of NW_021144544.1, read as the reverse complement.
GTTGTTCATACTTCACTTAGAGCATCAGCTAAGGAAGATTGGTACCTAGATAGCGGCTGTTCCAGACACATGACAGGAGTTAAAGAATTCCTGGTGAACATTGAACCTTGCTCCACTAGCTATGTGACATTTGGAGATGGCTCTAAAGGAAAGATCACTGGAATGGGAAAGCTAGTCCATGATGGACTTCCTAGTCTGGACAAAGTACTGCTGGTGAAGGGACTGACTGCAAACTTGATCAGCATCAGTCAGCTGTGTGATGAAGGATTCAATGTAAACTTCACAAAGTCAGAATGCTTGGTGACAAATGAGAAGAGTGAAGTCCTAATGAAGGGCAGCAGATCAAAGGACAACTGTTACCTATGGACACCTCAAGAAACCAGTTACTCCTCCACATGTCTATTCTCCAGAGAAGATGAAGTCAGAATATGGCATCAAAGATTTGGACATCTGCACTTAAGAGGCATGAAGAAAATCATTGACAAAGGTGCTGTTAGAGGCATTCCCAATCTGAAAATAGAAGAAGGCAGAATCTGTGGTGAATGTCAGATTGGAAAGCAAGTCAAGATGTCCCACCAGAAGCTTCAACATCAGACCACTTCCAGGGTGCTGGAACTACTTCACATGGACTTGATGGGGCCTATGCAAGTTGAAAGCCTTGGAGGAAAGAGGTATGCCTATGTTGTTGTGGATGATTTCTCCAGATTTACCTGGGTCAACTTTATCAGAGAAAAATCAGACACCTTTGAAGTATTCAAGGAGTTGAGTCTAAGACTTCAAAGAGAAAAAGACTGTGTGATCAAGAGAATCAGGAGTGACCATGGCAGAGAGTTTGAAAACAGCAAGTTTACTGAATACTGCACATCTGAAGGCATCACTCATGAGTTCTCTGCAGCCATTCCACCACAGCAAAATGGCATAGTTGAAAGGAAAAACAGGACTTTGCAAGAGGCTGCTAGGGTCATGCTTCATGCCAAAGAACTTCCCTATAATCTCTGGGCTGAAGCCATGAACACAGCATGCTATATCCACAACAGAGTCACACTTAGAAGAGGGACTTCAACCACACTGTATGAAATCTGGAAAGGGAGGAAGCCAACTGTCAAGCACTTTCACATCTTTGGAAGCCCATGTTACATTTTGGCAGATAGAGAGCAAAGGAGAAAGATGGATCCCAAGAGTGATGCAGGAATATTCCTGGGATACTCTACAACAGCAGAGCATATAGAGTATTCAACTCCAGAACCAGAACTGTGATGGAATCCATCAATGTGGTTGTTGATGATCTAACTCCAGCAAGAAAGAAGGATGTCGAAGAAGATGTCAGAACATCGGGAGACAATGTAGCAGATACAGCTAAAAGTGCAGAGAATGCAGAAAACTCTGATTCTGCTACAGATGAATCAAACATCAACCAACCCGACAAGGGACCCTCCATTAGAATCCAGAAGATGCACCCCAAGGAGCTGATTATAGGAGATCCAAACAGAGGAGTCACTACAAGATCAAGGGAGATTGAGATTGTCTCCAACTCATGTTTTGTCTCCAAAATTGAGCCCAAGAATGTGAAAGAGGCACTGGCTGATGAGTTCTGGATCAATGCTATGCAAGAAGAATTGGAGCAATTCAAAAGGAATGAAGTCTGGGAGCTAGTTCCGAGACCCGAGGGAACTAATGTGATTGGCACCAAGTGGATCTTCAAGAACAAAACCGATGAAGAAGGTGTTATAACCAGAAACAAGGCCAGACTTGTTGCTCAAGGCTACACTCAGATTGAAGGTGTAGACTTTGATGAAACATTCGCCCCAGTTGCTAGACTTGAGTCCATCAGATTGTTACTTGGTGTAGCTTGCATCCTCAAATTCAAGCTGTACCAAATGGATGTGAAGAGCGCATTTCTGAATGGATACCTGAATGAAGAAGCCTATGTGGAGCAGCCAAAGGGATTTGTAGATCCAGCTCATCCAGATCATGTATACAGGCTCAAGAAGGCTCTCTATGGATTGAAGCAAGCTCCAAGAGCTTGGTATGAAAGGCTAACAGAGTTCCTTACTCAGCAAGGGTATAGGAAGGGAGGAATTGACAAGACTCTCTTTGTCAAACAAGATGCTGAAAACTTGATGATAGCACAGATATATGTTGATGACATTGTGTTTGGAGGGATGTCGAATGAGATGCTTCGACATTTTGTCCAACAGATGCAATCTGAATTTGAGATGAGTCTTGTTGGAGAGCTGACTTATTTTCTGGGACTCCAAGTGAAGCAGATGGAAGACTCCATATTCCTCTCACAAAGCAAGTATGCAAAGAACATTGTCAAGAAGTTTGGGATGGAAAATGCCAGCCATAAAAGAACACCTGCACCTACTCACTTGAAGCTGTCAAAGGATGAAGCTGGCACCAGTGTTGATCAAAGTCTGTACAGAAGCATGATTGGGAGCTTACTATATTTAACAGCTAGCAGACCTGACATCACCTATGCAGTAGGTGTTTGTGCAAGATATCAAGCCAATCCTAAGATAAGTCACTTGAATCAAGTAAAGAGAATTCTGAAATATGTAAATGGCACCAGTGACTATGGGATTATGTACTGTCATTGTTCAGATTCAATGCTGGTTGGGTATTGTGATGCTGATTGGGCTGGAAGTGCAGATGATAGAAAAAGCACTTCTGGTGGATGTTTCTATTTGGGGAACAATCTTATTTCATGGTTCAGCAAGAAGCAAAACTGTGTGTCCCTATCTACTGCTGAAGCAGAGTATATTGCAGCAGGAAGCAGCTGTTCACAACTAGTTTGGATGAAGCAGATGCTGAAGGAGTACAATGTCGAACAAGATGTCATGACATTATACTGTGACAACCTGAGTGCTATTAATATTTCTAAAAATCCTGTGCAACACAGCAGAACCAAGCACATTGACATTAGACATCACTATATCAGAGAGCTTGTTGATGATAAAGTTATCACACTGGAGCATGTTGACACTGAGGAACAAATAGCAGATATTTTCACAAAGGCATTGGATGCAAATCAGTTTGAAAAACTGAGGGGCAAGCTGGGCATTTGTCTGCTAGAGGAATTATAGCAGCTACTGCTATCTGAACGTGCTCAAACGTCTCACTTAACATTAATAGCACGTTCACTACTAAGCCAAAACAAATTCGACCGTTGCTTCACACGTCCCTCTACATTCCTCATTCAAACTTATATTTTCGTGGTAATCTCGTTTTCAGCATTCCCCAACAGCTCTCAGAAATTTGCGAAACCATTCCAAACGCTCTGCTTTTCCATGGCTACCTCACCAAAAGAAACTTCAGCTCCTGGTTCACCCTCTGTACCATCATCCCCATCATCCACCAAAGTGCCATCAATCCAGGAACAACCTGAATTCCATATCCAACCCATACAGATGATTCCTGGTCAAGCCCCTGTTCCTGAAAAACTGGTTCCCAAACGACAACAGGGTGTGAAGATTTCTGAAATCCCTAGCCTTGCAACAAGTCCTAGGGAAGTAGACACAGAGATGGATAAGAAGATCCGCAGTATTGTGAGTAACATTCTGAAAAATGCCTCTGTTCCTGATGCTGATGAAGATGTTCCAACATCTTCCACCCCAAATGCTTCTGTGCCTGATGTTGAGAAAGATGTTCCAACATCTTCCGCCCCAAATGCCGAAGTCCTCTCTTCCTCCAGCAAAGAGAGATCAACAGAGGAAGATGATCAAGCCGCAGAGGAGACTCCTGCACCACGGGCACCAGAACCTGCTCCAGGTGACCTCATTGACCTAGAAGAGGTAGAATCTGATGAGGAACCCATTGCCAACAAATTGGCACCTGGCATTGCAGAACGATTACAAAGCCGAAAAGGAAAAACCCCATTAAGAGGTCAGGACGAATCAAGACTATGGCACAGAAGAAGAGCACTCCGATCACTCCTACCACATCCAGACGGAGCAAAGTTGCAATCCCTTCCAAGAAGAGGAAAGAAATTTCCTCATCTGACTCTGATGATGATGTCGAACTAGATGTTCCCGACATCAAGAGGACCAAGACATCAGGGAAGAAGGTGCCTGGTAATGTCCCTGATGCACCATTGGACAACATCTCATTCCACTCCATTGGCAATGCTGAAAGGTGGAAATTCGTGTATCAACGCAGACTTGCCTTGGAAAGAGAACTGGGAAGAGCTGCCTTGGATTGCAAGGAGATCATGGACCTCATCACGGCTGTTGGACTGCTGAAGACTGTCACCAAGTTGGGAGATTGCTATGAGAGTCTAGTCAGGGAATTCATTGTCAACATTCCCTCTGACATAACAAACAGAAAGAGTGATGAGTATCAAAGAGTGTTTGTCAGAGGAAAATGTGTTAGATTCTCCCCTGCTGTGATCAACAAATACCTGGGCAGACCAACAGATGGAGTGGTGGACATTACTGTTTCTGAGCATCA
>NW_021144543.1:0-10554 GCF_004193775.1 Glycine soja | reverse complement strand
ACTGCCTTAGGAAGGCGGTAATCAGATCCTTCCAAGTACGGATACGGGAAGCTTCCAAATTAGTGTACCACACTACCGCAGCTCCGGCCAAGCTATCCTGAAAGAAGTGTATCAACAACTTTTCATCTTTAGAATGAGCGCCCATCTTACGGCCAGTACATTTTGAGATGGTTTTTGGGACAAGTCGTCCCTTTATACTTGTCGAAGTCCGGCACTTTGAACTTCGGGGGGAATAACAACATCGGGTACTAAGCAAAGATCCGTCATGTCTGCAAACGGATAGTCCCCAAACCCTTCCACAGCCCTCAATCTTTCCTAAAGGAGATCGAGCTTCCTCCTTTCTTCAGTTGCCGGGGGCGGCCCTTCCATGGACAAAAACTATTGGCGATGCTGCGATGTTGGGTTGAGGCAACGTGCCTGGTGCCAGTCCTTCGGGGATCGGGGGATAAAACTCGACATCCCTCCGAGCATAATCTTGAGGGTCTTTATGGACTTCGTCGGGCTGCTGAGGAGGCTCTTTTTCATGGACGGGAGAAGCAATGTGGCCCGCATCTTCTTGCAAGATGGGTGGTGAATAGTTGGGCGGCAATCCATAAGGGTAAGCCGCTCGGTTGTATCCCAGGTGAGGGCTGCCATCGTGCCCAGTGTGTCCCTTCCCCGTCCTACTATGTTTGAGGGAGGATGGTGCGTAGTTGCCAGAGAGTCGGGTCTGCTTCGGCAGCCGAACTGACAGCGGCGGCGGTGGCCGCGTTCTTCTCCATGAGCTGCTTCATACCTAACATGGCCTCCATCATGGAGGCCATTTGTTCTTTCAGAGCCGACATGTCGGCTTTCATCTGTTCCAGCGTCTCCTCTTGATCACCCATCGTTCTAGATTTGGATCTGGTGCGATAGGGATCCCTTGCGGCGCGTTTAGTTATGGTGTTTTTCCCTAAAAAAAACCAAACGTGAGGAGGGGGTAAAGAAAGAAAATGCATGCTAGAGATGAGATGTAGGAGTGATTTGATTTGCACAAGTTTTTTTTTGGAGTAAAACATGGGACCAACTCATTTTATTTCAAAAAGGAAGTCGTATCTAGTCAAGGTCTGAGAGACCATACAAGTTTCCTAACGATTTCTAATTATGTGGGCCATTAAGTCTATCATATGCTGACAATAGCCGAGAAGCCCATGAATCTCTTCGGGGCGGAGTAGGTGTCTGCCATCGCCTTGGCCTTGGCTAACAATCGGGGAAGTTCTTGACTCCCGTTCAAGGTAAGAGCAAACCGATCCATCCACATGGTTGCCTCTTGGTGTAAAGAGTCGATCACCCTTCCTCTAGCCTCTTTTTCCGCATACACTTGGGCATACTCATCCGCGATTCTATGCTCGTGGGCTGTGGCTAGACCTAACTCTTCTTGGTACTTGGCGATGATAGCTAACATGTTGGTCTCTGTCTCGCATAAACGCTGAGACAAGCTTCTTTTGGACCTTGAACAAGCAATCAACTCCTCTTTCAGAACCATGCTATGTGCTCGCGACTGGTCCCTTTCTTCCCTTTGCAACTTGAGTTCACTATTGCTACCCCATAGAGCTCCGCGAAATTTGTTCCGGCTATACTCTTCCTTGCGAGCCCTCTTGGTCTCTTGTTCAAGGGCTCTTGCGGTAATTGCATTCTCTTCCCGTAACCCGGCACACTCCTTCCGAACGTGTGTAGCAGCCAACTTGAACTTCTCCTTGGCGAGTTTTGCCTTTCCTAACTCGCTTTTGAGAGCTTGGACTTCTTCGTCCTCTTCCGGTGCTTCAAAATTCTCTTCGCTGACGACTTTTAACTTGGCGAGCCAATCTAAACCTCGTATGCGAACTTTCAGCCATTCGTGGTACCCACCAATGATGCCATTACGAATGCCTCTAAGCTCTTGATCTTTCCTTAACGGGGTTTCCCATGCCTTATGGATTCTTTGTATAGTCTTGGAATTTTGTGCGCCGAGATCCCTCACCAGGAAAGGAGACATGCTTTCTTCCGTCGGTGCTCCCCTCATGGGGTACCCTAGTTGTCTTATAGCGAGCGTGGGATTGTAATTAATACAACCCCTCGTTCCTACCAGCGGAATGTTTGGGTATCTTCCACATGAGAAAAGGACTCCTTCTTTTCCTTCCTTCCATCGGGGGAACCAACTGATTGTTCTACCTCCTATCCCGGCCAAGAGCTGGTCCCAATCTATTCTCCTCTTTTCAGTACACGAGCGATGGCTCAGGAGCGGACATGGATGTCTTGTGTCTTGTTGGAACAAATGGGAAACCAACCAAACACAGAGGGCGGGTAAGCAACAGATGATCCGTGCGCTACTCTTTTCGCACCTTCGGTCAAATGTGTCAAATAGATCTGCCAAGACAGCTACCACCGGACTCTCCTTGCTATGGTGGTAGGCAAGGAAAGCGTCGATTGCTGCTAGGTCTACCAAACCATCCACGTTTGGAAAGAGGACGACCCCAAAAATTAGCAAAGCTAACACATCCATAAACGGGACCCAGTCTCCTTGATTGGCCATACCCCTCGCCTTGTCTTCTAGGTACTTCTGTGGTAGGCCCGCTATGCCGTTCCGAGTCTGTTTTATGCGGTCCAAACCTCTTGCTGAATCCTTGACCACAGTTGCAATTCTGCTCAAAGAGGGGAGACATCCGGAGGAAAGATATGGTTTTCTTTCCCCGAGAGGACATCCTAGAATTTCCTCAAATTCTTCAATGGTTGGTACTAATTGGAAGTCCCCGAATGTGAAGCATCTCAAAGGCTGGTCGTAGTATTGGGTAAGTGATGCAATGGCTTCTATGGACACCTCTGCTATGGTCAACTCTAAGATCTTTCCGTAAGTCTTGCGGAAGGCTTGCATTTGGAGGGGTTCCATCAACCGCCCTAATTCCTTGATGCTGGTGGTATCTAGGCTTTTGACCTTGACTTGGTAGAACCTCTTGCCGGTTTGATTTGTTCCCATGCTTACTAAAGTGAGACAAAAGCTGGTGCAAATCAAAACTCCGATATCTCATGGGTGGGATGGATGAATGCATGATGGAATGCATATGACACAGATGCAATCTAGGAATGCGGGGGGGTCCGGGGAATTTGTCCCCTTCTTAGATACGACGTCTAGGGGTAGCGAAATGCCCCAACGCCCGTTTTTCAGAAGGCGACACGGACCCTCCGTTGGTTTGTTTACAGTAGGGATCAAGACAGAACCCATATGCAATGCCTATGCAAAAGACACAATGCGGGAATGTGCACAGTAAGACAATATTTACCGAACATAAGAAAAAGGGTATATGATACTCATGCATGGCAGTGTGAAGAATGGCACGCAGCGTGTTTGCTTCGTGCCCCTATTTAAGGGACCTATAAGGGAGAGAACTAACTAGGCTTTTAGCAATAATCCCCAAGGTAGTTATATCTCTCTTGATGGTTTCTAGAGGTATCATCCCCTTTGAAGAACATATTGTAGCAGTAGGGACTACTAGCAACAATAGGTTTCCAAAGAGAAAAGCTCTAGATGAGGGTTCACTGTAATCAAGCAAGTCGGAGACCTAGCATGATCACAGATTCACCTCCACTCCTTATGCTCCCATGAACCCGGGTATAGGGCCCTTTTTCACTCACAGTGTGTGCAAATAGTGTTGGTGTTTGTGTGCATCAAATGAATAAATATTTACTTCATGCATATATTTAAAACGCACTAAAAGCAACAAAGAGTTTATATACACAAGAACATAATGAAAGGAAACCAACAAAGGGGTAAGTCACGGTAAAACATTGCACAAAATTAAATGGCCTAACTCTCTAAAAACAGTCCCCAGTGGAGTCGCCAACTGTCGCAACCTACCCTTCGGCGGGAGGGCGACGCGAGACTCGCGGGATGCGTGTTCCACGAAAGGAATACGCGCGGAGTCGCCACCAACGTTTATTTGAGGAAAACGTCGGAAAAACCGGAAAAGACGCGATCTACGAACTTTTAAGTGAAAGGTTCGGGAGTTGTATTTACGCACGGGGAATGTATTAGCACCCCACACGTCCGCCCCAAGGGACGGCAGCCTTTAATCGAATGTGCAAAACATGACTTTGATTTTTACGTTCCTTTTTATGTCCTTATATCCTTTTATACCCTTTTTATATTTTTCCCCTTTTTTGTGGTCGACAAGGGTGTTTCCCTTTGCTCCTACGTATTCCTCAATTTGGGATGAGAAAATCAGACCTACGTAGTTCTTTTTTAATCAAGTGATTCTTTTTACTTAAGTGGTGATCATTTTAAGGCGTTGGACCTAAAAATGATCCATTTTACTTAGTGAGAAATTGAGATGACAAACTTCAAAAGCCTATTTTTGTGGACGAGCTTGACTAGGCGAATTGATTTTAGCCTTTAGTTTCACTTTAGTTATTAATCAATTCGATTAAGAATTAGAAATCCCAAAGAGAAAACGTCCGATTGATTTTCCGCTTTATTTTACTAAAAGATGTCTTTTTGATTATTATATTATTTTTTTCACCTCTTTTTGATTTCCAACGTGGTTACGGCACGACCGAACGGTCGGAATTTATTTTAACCGAAGTTAATGGATAATACAATTCAAACGTTCGGTGGAAATTTATTTTATTTTTAAGTTAAGCGAGAAATGACTTAAGTAAAATGGCTTAAGCACGTCAACAGGGGGTATAAAAAGTAAACAAAACGAGAATAAAAATGCACGAAACACAATGTGGACCACTACGGGTACATAGAATGAATCGAAAAGCTTGGTTCGAGGTACTTACCCGTTGAAGATCGAAGAACGATGAAGAACGAATGAAGAACGTCGAAGAACGGTTGAAACCTTTGCGAGATTCCTCACGGAAAACGTTACGGAAACGTTTCGGAAGCGCCTCGGCTTAGATTTTCTTCACGGAAACAATTTTTCCAAGCAAATTCGAAAGAGAGAGAACTGCCTAAGGGGCTGAACCCCTTCCTTCTTCACTTCCTCCCCTATTTATAGCAAAATAGGGGAGGTGGTTGCCGCCCAGCTCGCCCAGGCGAGCAGGGTTGCTTCCTCCAGAAGCAACCGCCTTCTGGAGGAATATTCCGGAGGGCCCAAGTGGGCCTGGGTGCTATTTGCACCCCCATTTTTACTAAGTACACCCCCCTCTGCTGTTTTTTGGTGATTCTTTTTTCGTAAAGTTACGGAAACTTACGAATTTCGTAACGATACTTGTTTTCTTTCCGTAATGTTACGGAACCTTGCGGATTACATAATCATCCCCTTTTTGACTTACGGAATGTTACGGAACCTCACTTAATTATGCAACGATGCTTCCATTTGATTTCCGGTGTGTCACGGAAACTTACGGATTGTGCATCAATATTTTTTTGGTTTTTCGGCATGTCCTGGAATTTCACAAATTGCCTAATGATGGGTGCCAAGCACCTCACGAGGACCAAAGAATGGTCGCACGTCATCGAGCAAAGGTCCCCGGACGAAATTAGGGTATGACAGTTGCCCCTCTTTACTTGTCTTTTATTGGAGATAAAAGGAAAGTAAAGATAAGACACTAATTTCGTTCCTCTCGATTTGGCAAGAGTCGCGGGTGACCATAAAATCTCCACATGCAAATGACTTGTTGTTCCCAAAATTTCACAAATTGCCTAATGATGGGTGCCAAGCACCTCACAAGGACCAAAGAATGGTCGCATGTCATCAAGCAAAGGTCCCCGAAAATCAGTGTATGACACTAATTTGGCTCCTCTCGGTTGACGAGAGTCGCGGGCGACCATGAAATTTCCGCATGTAAATGACTTGTTGTTCCCGGAGGAACAAAAGGTGCAGAAGACTATGTCAGTCTCTGCATGCTATCAAGCGTTCTGTCTTACAGAGAGCAAAAGAATGTTTATACGGATAACCACTCGGGTATTTCCGCGTATCATCGGGCCCGCCGCCTCTGGATGATACAAGGGTGCAGAATGACCAAACTTGGTCTCTGCTTGTCATCGGGCCCGCCGCCTCTGGATGACAAAAGGGTGCGAATAACCGTAAGGTATCTCCGCGTATCATCGGGCCCGCCGCCTCTGGATGACAAAAGGGTGCGAATAACCATAAGGTATCTCCGCGTATCATCGGGCCCGCCGCCTCTGGATGATACAAGGGTGCAGAATGACCAAACTTGGTCTCTGCTTGTCATCGGGCCCGCCGCCTCTGGATGACAAAAGGGTGCGGATAACCATAAGGTATCTCCGCGTATCATCGGGCCCGCCGCCTCTGGATGATACAAGGGTGCAGAATGACCAAACTTGGTCTCTGCTTGTCATCGGGCCCGCCGCCTCTGGATGACAAAAGGGTGCGAATAACCATAAGGTATCTCTGCGTATCATCGGGCCCGCCGCCTCTGGATGATACAAGGGTGCAGAATGACCAAACTTGGTCTCTGCTTGTCATCGGGCCCGCCGCCTCTGGATGACAAAAGGGTGTGGATAACCGTAAGGTATCTCCGCGTATCATCGGGCCCGCCGCCTCTGGATGATACAAGGGTGCACGTCACATGACCTCAGGGTCAGTATGACAAAGATTACGGGGCGGCCGACAAAAGCAAAGCTCTTGCTCCTACGTATCCTCCAATGAGGAACTCAGACCTACGTAGTTCTGGATAACTTGTGAGACTTGAAAAAGTCTCGGTGTTTTCTCCACTAAAATGCAAACATGCTTTAGCAAAGAGACAAATATTCCAACTGATTTAGAGCAGCATATGCTTTTTTGAGTGAAAAACAATGCGTCTACCGGGGAAGGAGAGTCTGCTGATGAAATCTCCCATAACCATAAATGAGATTTTGGATGTTAGCATTTCGTTTCTAAATGACCATTTAGAGGAAACACTGGGTTCGACAAAAATAGAAGAAATCCACTCAAAGTGTATCAATCTCGCACAGGTAAGTGTTTCATCCTAATTCCGAACCATAGATATGTCATGACTTGACTTTGCAAATTATTTCCTATCAAATCAAAAATTACATGCGTGATCATGGATCAATAGGGCTTCCCTTGGGAATGGGTTCTTTTGGTGGTTTCTTCTTTCGGCTTTTGTGTGTTTTTGGCTTTTGATTTTCCTGGCTTTTTCTTTTTCTGTTTTTTTTGTTTAGTGCGGGGCGAGAGAAAAAAAAAGGTCGCTAGCGCACGGGATTTTGGTTGGTAATTAAAAGGAGAAGACCATTTTAGGTCGTGGTTTCCTTTCCTTCCTTTTTTGTTCATTTGGTGACAATTCTGTATTGTTCAGATATTGTCCGGTCCAAAGACCTCTCTGCACATTTCTTCTGTTTTCTTTCGATCCTTGATCAGGAGCTTTCTTTCCTTCTTTTCTTCTTTTTTTTTTTCTTTCTCCCATTCTTTGATTGGGAATTTTCTTTCTTTTCTTTTTGCTTTCTCCCACTCTTTGATTGGGAATTTCCTTTCTTTTCTTTTTTTGCTTTCTCTTTGATTGGAAATTTTCCTTCTCTTCCTTTTTGCTTCCGAGGGTAAGGATTATGGTGAGTCAGGATTTTGGCTCAAGGTTTGTAGAATGGCTAGACATGATACATGTCGGGGTTTGGTTTGGCTCAAGGATAAAAGGGATGCCTCACATTATTTCCATGACACAAATGCAAAAAATGATGATTTGGAAACTTTATGCAAAACTGGTCATGCATGCACCTATGCGGACACTCAAGTGTCAAATTTTTATGGTCATGTGATGCTAGGGCTCAGGATTCATTTCCTCTATTTTAATCAACCCAATGTTTCCAAAATATATTCTTTTATCAATTTGTGCATTCATCCGAGTCCATTTCGGGCGTCCGGGGAAATTTCACAGCATTCACCCTTCAGGTGTAGACACATTTTCCAAAAATTGGTTATGATCAATGAATTTTTTCAAAGAAAAGTTGGAAATCGTCTCTTTTCAAAAGCATGTCGTTTTTTAGCTAGACAACTTATTTTCTCTTTTTCCACCTTTTTCCTTACTTGCCTTCTTCTTTTTTCTTATTTGCTCTCTTTTTCTTTACTTGCCCTCTTCTTTCCCTTTTGTTCTCTTTTCCATTTCATTTTCTTTTCTTTTCTATTTTTATTTTTATCATGATTTTTTTGTTTATTTTACATATATACTTTTGGACGATGTTCCTAAACGAAGAACTCTACACGGTTCCAGAATTTCAAACATCATCGATAGTAATGATATATAAATACTAACGCACCAATCTAAACAAAAATGTATGCGCTGTACAAATGACAATCGAAACAACAAAAACAAACATTAGTCTCTCAAGTCAAAACAATAACATAGAATAAAAATGACAAAAGAAATATGAAAGAAAACATGAATCTGGGGATCTCCCAGTCACGTGTCTCCACTCCCTCCCAAGAAGTCAAGCAAATCGGCCATCTCCTCATCCTCGTGGGCTTCTTCTCCATCGCCGGGAGCTTCTGGGGGTGCCTCTCCTGCTTGGGCCTCGGGCCAATCTCCGGGCCATGCTACCTCTGCCCTGAACTGGTCTGGAGTAGGGCATGAAAAAGAAGCGAAGCCCTGGCTCTGCATGCTAAGGCTCATCTGGTACAAACAGTCATGGGTCCGTACATGTGCTCGGTGGTTGGCCGCCTGCTGGCGAACCAAATGCCGTAAATACTGCTCTATGTCAAATGCCCCAGCCTGGCCAGCCTGACGAGGTGGTGGTGGCGCGCCTGCGGCCTGTGGAGCATCACCCTGAGCCTGTCTCTGGGTACAGTACTTCTCAATAAAAGCCCGGGTGATGGGCGGCCGAATCACCTTGGTAGGTGCAACGGGGACTCCGAACGTTCTCTTGCACAAGACATTCTATTAACCGAAAAAAATGCACCCATATACAATCAAGGCAGCTTCGTTACCTAGATTATTTACACGTACTTCCAAGGTGTATTTGTTACTTACATCACACACATCTCCTTGGCTAAATTCACATACATGCATACTCAAAGCATTTTGGGGGTACCAAAAATTGCACATGTGCACATCTTGGTATTTCTAATACCTATACATACACAAACTTCATGATGAATCTTGACTATCTACACAATAAGGTGCTACATTTCATGCACTTTTCAAGTTTTTTGCTACCTAAAGCCGCATGCAAATTCAAGTATATTTTCCTTTGCTGACTAAAATTGTATTCAAATTAAAAGGTATACATTTTTTGGTAATGTATCTTCTTTACATAACATGCAACATATTTATGTATATTTTTTTTGCGAGACATTTTGACTACCAAAAATTATATGTACATACATCCAAGTATTTTGCTATCATACCCAAAGTGTAAATTGCCAAAGGTATTTTGCTACCTATTCTAAACCTACACATTTATGATGAGCAAAATTCCTAACCATCTAGGCATAGGGAAAATATTGTAGCGTGGCCCATAGCTGATTGCTGGCCAAAAAAGGGTAACTTTACCCAATATGCACCTCCTTTTGTGCTCTTTTTGCATAAAATTTCAGTTTCTAGGACTAGGATATATGTGGGGCGATTACTCTAGCCTTTTTCGGGAATGAATACATATTCCAAAAAAATAGAAAATATGCACAAACCAAAACACCCCATGGGTTGTCTCCTTACAAAAGTCACGCGCTAATGCCATTGAGGCATTTCACCGAACACTTGGTGGGCGCGCGTTTAGGCATCAATAGCAAGAGAATGGGGACAATGTGGCACGTCCTATTGCTTCAAAATGCATTATAGGCCTAGGGCCATCTCATACCAACCCCTAATTCAACCTAATCAAGCAAGAAAACAAACCAAAATCGCCCCATATATTTGAGCACACTCCCACAATTTAGAGCACCAAAAGGAGATCAAAATACACCAATGAAAAGCTAGAAAGCTTAGGGATGGAACACTTACTTGTTGGTGATGAACAAAAGCGCAAAACGGAATAAAAAAAAAGCGAAAAAGGATGACCCTAGGGCTGCAAACTCGTCAATCCCGTGGGTATGGCTTTGAAAAGGGGGGAAAAGAAGTTTTTGAATGTAAAACGCCCCCCCTTTCGTCATTCTTATAATTTGGTGCAGGGGTGGCTCGCCCAGGCGAGCCCAGCTCGCCCAGGCGAGCTAACCTGCACTTTTTTTTTTTTTTTTTTTTTTTTTGAGGGGAACATTAACCATGTCCCCTCCCTTCTCATGGATTAGCATCTTGCCTAACTTGAACTTACTTAGGTTAGAATTAGGCGCTGATTACTTATTTTATTATTATTTTTTCCTTTTTAAAACAAACAAAAAGTAAAAGAAAGCCGCAAAATACAAAGGATACGGGGCTGCCTTGCAGCGACATTCTCTGCTTACCTCGCGCAGTGACCCCAACCTACTTGCATCCGTCCTTAAGCACCTGCAAGTAATAAACAACCAGGTATGGCCAATCTTGACAGCGTCATTATCTTACCTTGATTGGTTCCTGCCGCTCATGTTTTGTCTCTACCCCAGAAGGTAGCCCAAGATGATCCTGCCCCTGTTTTACCACAACAATATACATGCGTATGCGTATGCGTATGCATGAATGTTTTCAAACGCA
>NW_021144542.1:0-28222 GCF_004193775.1 Glycine soja | reverse complement strand
ACGGCCCACGAGCATAGAATCGCGGATGAGTATGCCCAAGTATACGCGGAAAAAGAGGCTAGAGGAAGGGTGATCGACTCTTTACACCAAGAGGCAACCATGTGGATGGATCGGTTTGCTCTTACCTTGAACGGGAGTCAAGAACTTCCCCGATTGTTAGCCAAGGCCAAGGCGATGGCAGACACCTACTCCGCCCCCGAAGAGATTCATGGGCTTCTCGGCTATTGTCAGCATATGATAGACTTAATGGCCCACATAATTAGAAATCGTTAGGAAACTTGTATGGTCTCTCAGACCTTGACTAGATATGACTTCCTTTTTGAAATAAAATGAGTTGGTCCCATGTTTCTACTCCAAAAAGCTTGTGCAAATCAAATCACTCCTACATCTCATCTCTAGCATGCGTTTCTTTCTTTACCCACTCCTCACGTTTGGTTTTTTAGGGAAAAACACCATAACTAAACGCGCCGCAAGGGGATCCCTATCGCACCAGATCCAAATCTAGAACGATGGGTGATCAAGAGGAGACGCAGGAACAGATGAAAGCCACATGTCGGCTCTGAAAGAACAAATGGCCTCCATGATGGAGGCCATGTTAGGTATGAAGCAGCTCATGGAGAAGAACGCGGCCACTGCCGCCGCTGTCAGTTCGCTGCCGAAGCAGACCCGACTCTCTTGGCAACTACGCACCATCCTCCCTCAAACATAGTAGGACGGGGAAGGGACACACTGGGGCACGATGGCAGCCCTCACCTGGGATACAACCGAGCGGCTTACCCTTATGGATTGCCGCCCAACTATTCACCACCCATCTTGCAAGAAGATGCGGGCCACATTGCTTCTCCCGTCCATGAAAAAGAGCCTCCTCAGCAGCCCGACGAAGTCCATAAAGACCCTCAAGATTATGCTCGGAGGGATGTCGAGTTTTATCCCCCGATCCCCGAAGGGCCGGCACCAGGCACGTTGCCTCAACCCAACATCGCAGCATCGCCAATAGTTTGTCTATGGAAGGGCCGCCCCCGGCAACTGAAGAAAGGAGGAAGCTCGATCTCCTTGAGGAAAGATTGAGGGCTGTGGAAGGATTTGGGGACTATCCGTTTGCAGACATGACGGATCTTGCTTAGTACCCGATGTTGTATTCCCCCGAAGTTCAAAGTGCCGGACTTCGACAAGTATAAAGGGACGACTTGTCCCAAAAACCATCTCAAAATGTACTGCCGTAAGATGGGCGCCCATTCTAAAGATGAAAAGCTGTTGATACACTTCTTTCAGGATAGCTTGGCCGGAGCTGCGGTAGTGTGGTACACTAATTTGGAAGCTTCCCGTATCCGTACTTGGAAGGATCTGATTACCGCCTTCCTAAGGCAGTATCAGTACAATTCTGATATGGCTCCTGACCGTACTCAACTGCAGAATATGTTCAAGAAAGAGGGTGAAACCTTTAAAGAATATGCGCAGCGATGGAGGGATTTGGCGGCACAAGTAGCTCCTCCCATGGTTGAGAGAGAGATGATCACCATGATGGTAGACACTCTGCCAGTGTTCTACTATGAGAAGCTAGTGGGTTACATGCCGTCCAGCTTTGCGGATCTGGTGTTTGCCGGGGAAAGAATCGAGGTTGGGTTGAAGAGAGGAAAGTTTGATTACGTTTCCTCCACAAACGTGAATGCCAAAAGAATCGGGGCGACAGGGGCAAAAAGGAAAGAAGGAGATGCCCATGCCGTCTCTTCAACACCCGCGTGGGTCAAACCCCAGCAAACACCTCATGGTACCCATCAGTACGCGCAACATCACCCAAGCTTCTCGGCTCATGCGGGAACGCCTCTAGTTCAACACCCGTGCAGCCTAAGGCACCCACCCAGAGGGAAGCTCCCCAAGTTCCAACTCCGAACACGACTCGACCGGCCGGTAATTCCAACACGACAAGGAACTTCCCTCCGAGGCCATTGCCGGAATTCACCCCGCTCCCAATGACGTACGAAGATCTTCTACCATCCCTCATCGCCAATCATTTGGCCGTGGTAACTCCCGGAAGGGTCCTCGAACCCCCTTTCCCGAAGTGGTATGACCCTAATGCAACTTGCAAGTACCATGGGGGTGTCCCGGGGCATTCCGTCGAAAAATGCTTGGCCCTTAAATACAAGGTCCAACATTTAATGGATGCCGGATGGCTGACTTTCCAAGAGGATCGGCCCAATGTGAGGACCAACCCGCTTGCCAATCATGGAGGGGGAGCAGTTAATGCAGTTGAATCCGATAGGCCCCACAGGTCTAAACCTTTAAGAGATGTGGCAACCCCTAGGAGGTTTATCTTTGAGGCCCTACAAAAGTGAGGTGTAATTCCCCATAGTGGGTGTAAGGAGAATTCCTGTCTGCTACATTCCGGCGAGATGCATGACATGGAGACGTGTTTGGAAGTAGAGGAATTGTTACAGCGGATGATAGACCAAGGTCGACTAGAAGTCGGCATTGAAGGAAAAGAAGAGCAGCACATATGCATGCAATCTACGGAGGGGAGCGGTGTTGCGAAGCCCAAACCCTTGGTGATATACTTCACTAAAAGTGCAGCCTCGCAAAAGCCCGGGCACCCCTTAATGGCCAAACCTGTTCCTTTCCCATATCAAAATAGTCACGCGGTCCCGTGGAGATATACACCTCCGGGGAAGAAGGAAGAAGAAGTCACTGACGTCAGCTCGCTGTCAGCTAAAGTAACAAGTATCACGGGGCTGAGTGGTGTGACCCGTAGTGGTCGTATGTTCGCACCTCCGGACCTACCAGTCCAACCCGCCGACGTCAAAGGAAAAGGAAAAGTGGTGGAGGAACAAGATGGCGAAGCACCCCACGCTTCGAATAAAGATATTCCAGCAAAGGGGCCCCCAGAGAAAAAGGATGGTAGAAAGGAGGTGTCGCTAGAGGAAGCCAGCGAGTTCCTTCGCATAATTCAGCAGAGCGAATTCAAGGTTATCGAACAGCTCAACAAAACCCCGGCTAGGGTCTCGCTGCTGGAGTTACTTATGAGCTCCGAGCCTCATCGGGCTCTGCTAGTAAAAGTGCTGAACGAGGCTCACGTGGCCCAAGATATCTCGGTAGAAGGTTTCGGAGGGCTGGTCAACAATATCACTGCCAACAACTATCTTGCCTTCGCCGAAGAAGAAATCCCCGCCGAGGGGAGAGGGCATAATAAGGCTTTACACGTGTCAGTTAAGTGTATGGACCATATCGTAGCCAAGGTACTCATCGATAATGGTTCCAGTTTAAACGTGATGCCTAAGAGCACTTTGGAGAAGTTACCATTCAATGTTTCCCACTTAAAACCAAGTTCAATGGTGGTTCGGGCCTTCGACGGCACTCGCCGAGAGGTTAGGGGAGAGATCGATCTCCCAGTACAAATAGGCCCTCACACCTGTCAAGTCACCTTCCAAATAATGGATATTAACCCCCCCTACAGCTGCCTGTTAGGGCGCCCGTGGATCCACTCAGTGGGAGTCGTGCCGTCTACGCTCCACCAAAAGCTGAAATTCGTAGTGGAGGGGCACTTGGTCATCGTGTCAGGCGAGGAAGATATCTTGGTAAGCTGCCCATCCTCCATGCCTTATGTGGAAGCCGCAGAAGAATCGTTAGAAACTGCTTTCCAGTCTTTTGAGGTGGTCAGCATTTCCTCCGTGGACTCCCTCTTTGGGCAACCTTGTCTGTCCGATGCAGCGGTAATGATGGCCCGAGTTATGTTGGGGAACGGTTTTGAACCCGGGATGGGTTTAGGAAAAAACAACGGCGGCATAACTAGCCTGATAAATACTCAAGGAAATCGTGGGAAGTATGGTTTAGGCTATAAGCCCACTCAGGCAGACATGAAAAGAAGCATTGCGGGAAGGAAGAACAATGGTCAATGTTCGCGTTGGAGACAAGAAGGTGAAGGAAGCCCGCCCTGCCACATAAGTAGAAGCTTTATAAGTGCGGGTTCGGGAGACAAAGGTCAAGCGTTCGCGATATGCGAAGATGATATTCCGAGTACTTTGGATTTGGTACGACCATGCTCTCCTGATTTCCAGCTGGGAAATTGGCGAGTGGAGGAACGCCCCGGCATTTACGCAACAAGCATAATGTAAACCTTTACGGTTTTAAAAGCTCTATAGTTGGGCCTAGGCTTTAGAGTTTTCATTTTGTTAAGGCTTTGTGTCTTTTGTTTTTTAATTTTTATAATACAAGGATCTTTCTTCATCTGTTCCTGGTCTCTACCCATTCTCATTCATTTGCATGTTTACTTCTTTTTCTAAAACGGCAGATTCGATGACGAGTCCCCCGAAGGTACTAATACCTGGGACCCGTCTATCAACTTCGAGCAAGAAATGAATCAAACGGAAGATGAAGGAGATGAGGATGTGGGACTTCCTTCGGAACTAGAAAGAATGGTCGCCCATGAGGACCAAGAAATGGGGCCTCATCAAGAAGAAACAGAGCTAGTAGACTTAGGAATTGGCAGTGGAAAGAGGGAAGTAAAGATAGGTACAGGCATTACCGCACCTATCCGTGAAGAATTAATAATCCTGCTAAAAGACTACCAAGACATCTTTGCTTGGTCATACCAAGATATGCCCGGTTTGAGTTCTGACATTGTGCAGCACCGATTACCTCTAAATCCCGGGTGTTCCCCGGTAAAACAGAAATTGAGGAGGATGAAGCCCAAAACATCCTTGAAGATAAAAGAAGAAGTGAAGAAGCAATTTGACGCTGGATTTCTGGCCGTCGCTCGGTATCCAGAATGGGTTGCCAACATCGTACCAGTTCCTAAAAAAGATGGGAAAGTACGAATGTGTGTAGATTATCGGGACCTGAATCGGGCCAGTCCCAAGGACAATTTTCCTTTACCACACATCGATATCCTCGTAGATAACACGGCCAATTTCGCTTTATTTTCCTTCATGGACTGTTTCTCTGGTTACAATCAGATAAAGATGGCGCCCGAGGATATGGAAAAGACTACTTTCGTCACCCTGTGGGGAATGTTCTGTTACAAGGTGATGTCCTTTGGACTCAAGAATGTCGGGGCAACTTATCAACGGGCCATGGTAGCTTTGTTCCATGATATCATGCATCAAGAGATCGAGGTCTACGTGGACGACATAATTGCTAAATCTAAATCTGAGGAAGAACACCTTGTCAACCTGCGGAAGTTGTTCGAAAGGCTTAAGAAATATCAATTAAGGTTGAACCCCGCTAAGTGTACCTTTGGGGTCAAATCAGGGAAATTGCTTGGTTTCGTTGTAAGCCAGAAAGGGATAGAGGTAGACCCCGAAAAAGTGAAGGCTATCCTTGAGATGCCGGAACCCCGTACAGAGAGGCAAGTCCGAGGTTTCCTGGGGCGTTTGAATTATATTGCCAGATTCATATCGCAGCTCACCGCCATTTGTGAGCCGTTGTTTAAACTCTTGCGCAAAAACCAAACTGATCGGTGGAATGAGGATTGCCAAGAGGCTTTTGGAAGGATCAAAAAGTGCCTAATGAATCCTCCCGTGCTTATGCCACCAGTACCTGGAAGGCCTCTCATTTTGTACATGACAGTCTTGGACGAATCAATGGGGTGTATGCTGGGGCAACATGACGAATCCGGGAAGAAAGAGCGCGCTGTTTACTACCTAAGTAAGAAGTTCACGACCTGTGAGATGAATTACTCCTTGCTCGAAAGAACGTGTTGTGCTTTAGTATGGGCGTCCCATCGCTTAAGGCAGTACATGCTGAGCCATACTACCTGGTTGATATCCAAAATGGACCCGGTCAAGTACATCTTTGAAAAGCCAGCTCTCACAGGACGAATCGCCCGGTGGCAAGTCTTGCTATCTGAGTTTGATATAGTCTACGTCACCCAAAAGGCGATAAAAGGAAGCGCTTTGGCAGATTATTTGGCCCAACAGCCTCTTAACGACTACCAGCCCATGCATCCGAAATTCCCGGATGAGGACATCATGGCCTTGTTCGAGGAAAAGTTGGACGAAGATCGGGACAAATGGACTGTATGGTTTGACGGAGCGTCAAACATTCTAGGTCATGGCGTTGGGGCAGTGTTGATCTCTCCGGACAATCAATGTGTACCTTTCACAGCCAGGCTAGGATTCGACTGCACCAACAACATGGCCGAATATGAAGCATGTGCCCTAGCCGTCCAGGCAGCAATTGACTCCGATGTCAAATTACTCAAGGTGTACGGCGACTCAGCGTTGGTAATCCATCAGCTGAGAGGGGAATGGGAAACTAGAGATCCCAAGCTGATACCCTACAAAGCCTACATCAAGGAATTGGCTAAGACTTTCGATGAGATCTCCTTCCATCATGTTCCCCGCGAGGAAAATCAAATGGCGGATGCACTTGCTACGTTGGCATCTATGTTCCAGCTAACACCGCACGGGGACCTACCCTACATTGAATTTCAGTGTCGTGGCAAACCCGCACATTGTTGCCAAGTGGAAGAGGAACGGGACGGAAAGCCTTGGTATTACGACATCAAGCGGTATGTCGTAAGCAAAGAATACCCGCCAGAGATTGCCGACAACGATAAAAGGACATTGAGGAGGTTGGCAGCCAGTTTCTTCATGAGCGGAGGCACACTGTATAAGAGAAATCACGACATGACACTCCTGCGATGTGTGGATGCCAAGGAGGCAAATCACATGATCGAGGAAGTCCATGAGGGCTCGTTTGGAACGCACGCCAACGGGCATGCTATGGCCAGGAAGATCTTAAGAGCAGGTTATTACTGGCTTACCATGGAAAGTGATTGTTGTGTCCATGTGAGGAAGTGCCACAAATGTCAAGCATTCGCGGATAATGTCAATGCCCCACCGCATCCCCTGAATGTCATGTCCGCCCCTTGGCCTTTCTCCATGTGGGGAATAGATGTCATCGGGGCCATTGAGCCCAAGGCCTCGAATGGTCATCGCTTCATCCTCGTAGCAATAGATTATTTCACCAAGTGGGTCGAGGCGGCTTCATATACCAATGTCACGAGGAATGTGGTGGTCAGGTTCATTAAGAAGGAGATCATCTGCCGATATGGTTTGCCAAGAAAGATTATCACGGACAACGGCACCAACCTGAATAACAAGATGATGGGGGAAATGTGCGAGGAGTTTAAAATCCAGCATCACAATTCCACACCCTACCGGCCAAAGATGAATGGAGCCGTGGAAGCAGCCAATAAGAATATCAAAAAGATTATCCAAAAGATGACCGTGTCATACAAGGATTGGCACGAGATGCTCCCATTCGCGTTGCACGGTTACCGGACTTCAGTGCGAACGTCAACTGGGGCAACGCCGTTCTCATTGGTATATGGGATGGAGGCGGTGTTACCATTTGAGGTAGAAGTCCCGTCATTAAGGATCTTGGCAGAATCCGGATTAAAGGAATCAGAGTGGGCTCAAACACGCTACGATCAGCTCAACCTCATTGAGGGTAAGCGCTTAACGGCCATGAGTCATGGGCGCTTGTACCAGCAAAGAATGAAGAGCGCGTTCGACAAGAAAGTACGCTTACGCAGGTTCCATGAGGGAGACCTTGTGCTAAAGAAAATGTCCCATGCTGTCAAGGACCACCGAGGGAAATGGGCCCCGAACTACGAAGGGCCTTTTGTTGTGAAGAGGGCTTTCTCCGGAGGAGCCCTGGTGCTTACCAACATGGATGGCGAAGAGCTACCTTCACCCGTGAACTCTGATGTCGTCAAACAATATTATGCTTAGAAGCTGGGGCAATTAAGGATGTCGCTGCATGTTCTCTATCTTTATGCGTTTTCTAGATTTCCCCCCAGGGATTTCCGGTCCGTTGTATCTCTTGTTACGATCTTTCAAAGAGATGAACATGGATTTGAGGCTTTTAGTCCTCACGTTAGTTTCACACCTTGCGTTAATTTGTGATCACCTGAGCCCTTCCGCTCAGTTCATGGGATCCCCCAAGCGCTTAATTAGAATTGAACCTGAACCAACTTTCCCTAAATTTTCTGCGTTTGAAAACATTCATGCATACGCATACGCATACGCATGTATATTGTTGTGGTAAAACAGGGGCAGGATCACCTTGGGCTACCTTCTGGAGTGAAGACAAAACATGAACGGCAGAAACCAATCAAGGTAGGGTAATGATGCGGCCAAGATTGGCCATACCTGGTTGTTTATTACTTGCAGGTACTTAAGGATGAACGCAAGCGGGGATGGGGTCACGACCGACCGATCGTTGCCCTTCTCTGTGCGAAACAAGCAGGGAATGTCGCTGCAAGGCAGCCCCGTATCCTTTGTATTTTGCAGCTTTCTTTTACTATTTGTTTGTTTTAAAAAGGAAAAGAGTAATAATAAAATAAGTAATCAACGCCTAATTCTAACCTAAGTAAGTTCAAGTTAGGCAAAATGCTAATCCATGAGAAGGGAGGGGACATGATTAATGTTCCCCTCAAAAAAAAAAAAAAAAAAAAAAAAAAAGTGCAGGTTAGCTCGCCTGGGCGAGCTGGGCTCGCCTGGGCGAGCCACCCCTGCACCAAATTATAAAAATGACGAAAGGGGGGCGTTTTTACATTCAAAAACTTCTTTTCCCCCCTTTCAAAAGCCATACCCACGGGATTGACGAATTTGCAGCCCTAGGGTCATCCTTTTTCGCATTTTTTGATTCCGTTTTGCGCTTTTGTTCATCACCAACAAGTAAGTATTCCATCCCTAAGCTTTCTAGCTTTTCATTGGTGTATTTTGATCTCCTTTTGGTGCTCTAAATTGTGGGAGTGTGCTCAAATATATGGGGCAATTTTGATTTGTTTTCTTGCTTGATTAGGTTGAATTAGGGGTTGGTATGAGATGGCCCTAGGCCTATAATGCATTTTGAAACAATAGGACATGCCACATTGTCCCCGTTCTCTTGCTATTGATGCCTAAACGCGCGCCCACCAAGTGTTCGGTGAAATGCCTCAATGGCATTAGCGTGTGACTTTTGTAAGGAGACAACCCATGGGGTATTTTGGTTTGTGCATATTTTCTATTTTTTTGGAATATGTATTCATTCCCGAAAAAGGCTAGAGTAATTGCCCCACATATATCCTAGTCCTAGAAACTGAAATTTTATGCAAAAAAAAAAAAAGCACAAAAGGAGGTGCATATTGGGTAAAGTTACCCTTTTTTGGCCAGCAATCAGCTATGGGCCACGCTACAATATTTTCCCTATGCCTAGAGGGTTAGGAATTTTGCTCATCATAAATGTGTAGGTTTAGAATAGGTAGCAAAATACCTTTGGCAATTTACACTTTGGGTATGATAGCAAAATACTTGGATGTATGTACATATAATTTTTGGTAGTCAAAATGTCTCACAAAAAAATATACATAAATATGTTGCATGTTATGTAAAGAAGATACATTACCAAAAAATGTATACCTTTTAATTTGAATACAATTTTAGTCAGCAAAGGAAAATATATTTGAATTTGCATGCGGCTTTAGGTAGCAAAAACTTGAAAAGAGCATAAAATGTAGCACCTTATTGTGTAGATAGTCAAGATTCATCATGAAGTTTGTGTATGTATAGGTATTAGAAATACCAAGATGTGCACATGTGCAATTTTTGGTACCCCAAAATGCTTTGAGTATGCATGTATGTGAATTTAGCCAAGGAGGTGTGTGATGTAAGTAATAAATACACCTTGGAAGTACGTGTAAATAATCTAGGTAACGAAGTTGCCTTGATTGTATATGGGTGCATTTTTTTTGGTTAATAGAATGTCTTGTGCAAGAGAACGTTTGTAAGGAAATATGTGCATAAGCTTCCTCTAAATTTACATTGATGTTTGTATTTATGGGAGGAGGTTGTATGTCATTTTTGTTTTAAGAATAGTATCCCACTGGTAAAACTAACTTTCCAAATGTTTGCCTTCGC
Source organism: Glycine soja (assembly GCF_004193775.1). Lineage (NCBI taxonomy): Eukaryota > Viridiplantae > Streptophyta > Magnoliopsida > Fabales > Fabaceae > Glycine > Glycine soja. The sequence goes on along the minus strand of NW_021144542.1, from coordinate 18,323 downwards.
AGGAAATGGCCCCGAGGAAGCTTGCCTCAAAGAGGTCCAGGAAGGACAAGGCAGCAGAAGGAACTAGTTCCGCTCCGGAGTATGATAGTCACCGCTTTAGGAGCGCGGTACACCAGCAACGCTTCGAAGCCATCAAGGGGTGGTCGTTTCTCCGGGAGCGACGCGTCCAGCTCAGGGACGACGAGTATACTGATTTCCAGGAGGAAATAGGGCGCCGGCGGTGGGCACCACTGGTTACTCCCATGGCCAAGTTTGATCCAGAAATAGTCCTTGAGTTTTATGCCAATGCTTGGCCAACAGAGGAGGGCGTGCGTGACATGAGATCCTGGGTTAGGGGTCAGTGGATCCCGTTCGATGCCGACGCTATCGGCCAGCTCCTGGGATATCCGTTGGTGTTAGAAGAGGGCCAGGAGTGCGAGTATGGCCAAAGGAGGAACCGGTCTGATGGGTTCGATGAGGAGGCCATCGCCCAGTTGCTATGTATACCGGGGCAGGATTTTGCCCGGACTGCTGCCGGAAGACGGGTGCGGATCATGCGCACCAACATGACCACCCTGACTCAGATATGGATGACTCTGCTGCTCAGCAACATCCTGCCCACCGATCATAATTCCGACCTCCCCATGCCGAAGTGCCAGCTGGTGTACGCCATCCTGACACGGATGAGCATCCATGTGGCTCAGTTGATCGCTGATGCCATCTATATTTTTGCAGGTATAGCGCCCACTAGGCACCCTTTGGACCCAGATAAGTCCAACAGGGCCCTGGGATTCCCCGCACTGATCACAGGACTCTGCCAGTCGTTCGGAGTCCCCGTTGCACCTACCAAGGTGATTCGGCCGCCCATCACCCGGGTTTTTATTGAGAAGTACTGTACCCAGAGACAGGGTCAGGGTGATGCTCCACAGGCCGCAGGCGCGCCCCCACCACCTCATCAGGCTGGCCAGGCTGGGGCATTTGACATGGAGCAGTATTTACGGCATTTGGTTCGCCAGCAGGCGGCCAACCACCGAGCACATGTACGGACCCATGACTGTCTGTACCAGATGAGCCTTAGCATGCAGAGCCAGGGCTCCGCTTCTTTTTCATGCCCTACTCCAGACCAGTTCAGGGCAGAGGTTGCATGGCCCGGAGATTGGCCCGAGGCCCAAGCAAGAGAGGCACCCCCAGAAGCTCCCGGCGGTGGAGAAGAAGCCCACGAGGATGAGGAGATGGCCGATTTGCTTGACTTCTTGGGAGGGAGTGGAGATACGTGACTGGGAGATCCCCAGATTCATGTTTTCTTTCATATTTCTTTTGTCATTTTTATTCTATGTTATTGTTTTGACTTGAGAGACTAACGTTTGTTTTTGTTGTTTCGATTGTCATTTGTACAGCGCATACATTTTTGTTTAGATTGTTGCGTTAGTATTTATATATCACTACTATCAATGATGTTTGAAATTCTGGAACCGTGTAGAGTTCTTCGTTTAGGAACATCGTCCAAAAGTATATAGGTGAAATAAACAAAAAAAATCATGATAAAAATAAAAATAGAAAAGGAAAGAAAATGAAATAGAAAAGAAAAGAAAGTGAAAAGAAAAAGAGAGCAAATAAGAAAAAAAAGGCAAGTAAGGAAAAAGGTAGAAAAAAGAAAAAATAAGTTGTCAAGCTGAAAAACCAACATGCTGTTGAAAAGAGATGACTTCCAACTTTTCTTTGGAAAAATTCACTGATCATAACTAGTTTTTGAAAAAATGTGTATGCACCTGGAGGGTGAATGCTGTGAAGATTTTCCCAGACGCCCAAAATGGACTCGGATGAATGCACAAATTGATAAAAGAACATATTTTGGAAACATTGGGTTGATCTAAAAATAGAGGGAATGAATCCTGAGCCCTAGCATCACATGACCATAAAAATTTGACACTTGAGTGTCCGCATAGGTGCATGCATGACCAGTTTTGCATAAAATTTCCAAATCGTCATTTTTGCATTTGTGTCATGGAAATAATGTGGGGCATCCCTTTTTATCCTTGAACCAAACCAAACCCTGACATGTATCATGTCTAGCCATTCTACAAGCCTTGAGCCAAAATCCTGACTCACCATAATCCTTACCCTCGGAAGCAAAAAAGAAAAGAAGGAAAATTTCCAATCAAAGAGAAAGTCAAAAAGAAAAGAAAGGAAATTCCCAATCAAAGAGTGGGAGAAAGCAAAAGGAAAAGAAAGAAAATTCCCAACCAAAGAATGGGAGAAAGTAAAAAAGGAAGGAAAGAAATTTCTTGATCAAAGAAACTAGAAGAAATGTGCAGAAAGGTCTTTTAACCAGACAATATCTGAACAATACAGAATTGTCACCAAATGAACAAAAAGAAGGAAAGGAATCCACGACCTAAAATGGTCTTCTCCCTTTGATTACCAACCGAAATCCCGTGCGCTAGCGACCTTTTTTTTCTCGCCCCGCACTAAACAAAAACAGAAAAAGAAAAAAAGCCAGAAAAATCAAAAGCCAAAAACACACAAAAGCCGAAAGAAGAAACCACCAAAAGAACCCATTCCCAAGGGAAGCCCTGTGGATCCATGATCACGCGTGTAATTTTTGATTTGATAGGAAATAATTTGGAAAGTCAAGTCATGACATATCTATGGTTCGGAATTAGGATGAAACACTTACCTGTGCGAGATTGATACACTTTGAGTGGATTTCTTCTATTTTTGTCGAACCCAGTGTTTCCTCTAAATGATCATTTAGAAACGAAATGCTAACATCCAAAATCTCATTTATGGTTATGGGAGATTTCATCAGCAGACTCTCCTTCCCCGGTAGACGCATTGTTTTTCACTCAAAAAAAAAAAAAAAAAGAGAGCATATGCTGCTCTAAATCAGTTGGAATATTTGTCTCTTTGCTAAAGCATGTTTGCATTTTAGCGAAGAAAACACTGAGACTCTTTCAAGTCTCACAAGTTATCCAGAACTACGTAGGTCTGAGTTCCTCATTGGAGGATACGTAGGAGCAAGAGCCTCGCTTTTGTCGACCATACCGCCTTTTGTTGCCATGACTCAAGAGCTGGTAGCCCGCGGAGATACCTTACGGTTATTCGCACCCTTTTGTCATCCAGAGGCGGCGGGCCCGATGACAAGCAGAGACCAAGTTTGGTCATTCTGCACCCTTGTATCATCCAGAGGCGGCGGGCCCGATGATACGCGGAGATACCTTACGGTTATTCGCACCCTTTTGTCATCCAGAGGCGGCGGGCCCGATGACAAGCAGAGACCAAGTTTGGTCATTCTGCACCCTTGTATCATCCAGAGGCGGCGGGCCCGATGATACGCGGAGATACCTTACGGTTATTCGCACCCTTTTGTCATCCAGAGGCGGCGGGCCCGATGACAAGCAGAGACCAAGTTTGGTCATTCTGCACCCTTGTATCATCCAGAGGCGGCGGGCCCGATGATACGCGGAGATACCTTACGGTTATTCGCACCCATTTGTCATCCAGAGGCGGCGGGCCCGATGACAAGCAGAGACCAAGTTTGGTCATTCTGCACCCTTGTATCATCCAGAGGCGGCGGGCCCGATGATACGCGGAGATACCTTACGGTTATTCGCACCCTTTTGTCATCCAGAGGCGGCGGGCCCGATGACAAGCAGAGACCAAGTTTGGTCATTCTGCACCCTTGTATCATCCAGAGGCGGCGGGCCCGATGATACGCGGAGATACCTTACGGTTATTCGCACCCATTTGTCATCCAGAGGCGGCGGGCCCGATGACAAGCAGAGACCAAGTTTGGTCATTCTGCACCCTTGTATCATCCAGAGGCGGCGGGCCCGATGATACGCGGAAATACCCGAGTGGTTATCCGTATAAACATTCTTTTGCTATCTGTAAGACAGAACGCTTGATAGCATGCAGAGGCTGACATAGTCTTCTGCACCTTTTGTTCCTCCGGGAACAACAAGTCATTTACATGCGGAAATTTCATGGTCGCCCGCGACTCTCGTCAACCGAGAGGAGCGAAATTAGTGTCATACACTGATTTTCGGGGACCTTTGCTTGATGACATGCGACCATTCTTTGGTCCTTGTGAGGTGCTTGGCATCCATCATTAGGCAATTTGTGAAATTCTAGGAGCGACAAGTCATGGTCACCCGCGACTCTCGTCAACCGAGAGGAACGAAATTAGTGTCATACACTGATTTTCGGGGACCTTTGCTTGATGACAAGCGACCATTCTTTGGTCCTTGTGAGGTGCTTGGCACCCATCATTAGGCAATTTGTGAAATTTTGGGAACAACAAGTCATTTGCATGTGGAGATTTTATGGTCACCTGCGACTCTCGTCAAATCGAGAGGAACGAAATTAGTGTCTTATCTTTACTTTCCTTTTATCTCCAATAAAAGACAAGTAAAGAGGGGCAACTGTCATACCCTAATTTCGTCCGGGGACCTTTGCTCGATGACGTGCGACCATTCTTTGGTCCTCGTGAGGTGCTTGGCACCCATCATTAGGCAATTTGTGAAATTCCAGGACATGCCGAAAAACCAAAAAAATATTGATGCACAATCCGTAAGTTTCCGTGACACACCGGAAATCAAATGGAAGCATCGTTGCATAATTAAGTGAGGTTCCGTAACATTCCGTAAGTCAAAAAGGGGATGATTATGTAATCCGCAAGGTTCCGTAACATTACGGAAAGAAAACAAGTATCGTTACGAAATTCGTAAGTTTCCGTAACTTTACGAAAAAAGAATCACCAAAAAACAGCAGAGGGGGTGTACTTAGTAAAAATGGGGGTGCAAATAGCACCCAGGCCCACTTGGGCCCTCCGGAATATTCCTCCAGAAGGCGGTTGCTTCTGGAGGAAGCAACCCTGCTCGCCTGGGCGAGCTGAGCTCGCCTGGGCGAGCTGGGCGGCAACCACCTCCCCTATTTTGCTATAAATAGGGGAGGAAGGCAAGAAGGAAGGGGTTCAGCCCCTTAGGCACTTCTCTCTTTTTCGAATTTGCTTGGAAAAATTGTTTCTGTGAAGAAAATCTAAGCCGAGGCGCTTCCGGAACGTTTCCGTAACGTTTTCCGTGAGGAATTTCGCAAAGATTTCAACCGTTCTTCGACGTTCTTCATTCGTTCTTCATCGTTCTTCGATTTTCAACGGGTAAGTACCTCGAACCAAGCTTTTCGATTCATTCTATGTGCCCGTAGTGGTCCACATTGTGTTTCGTGCATTTTTATTCTCGTTTTGTTTACTTTTTATACCCCCTGTTGACGTGCTTAAGCCATTTTACTTAAGTCATTTCTCGCTTAACTTAAAAATAAAATAAATTTCCACCGAACGTTTGAATTGTATTATCCATTAACTTCGGTTAAAATAAATTCCGACCGTTCGGTCGTGCCGTAACCACGTTGGAAATCAAAAAGAGGTAAAAAATAATATAATAATCAAAAAGACATTTTTTAGTAAAATAAAGCGGAAAATCAAGTGGACGTTTTCTCTTTGGGATTTCTCATTCTTAATCGAATTGATTAATAACTAAAGTGAAACTAAAAGGCTAAAATCAATTCGCCTAGTCAAGCTCGTCCATAAAAAATAGGCTTTTGAAGTTTGTCATTTCATTTCCTCACTAAGTAAAATGGATCATTTTTAAGGTCCAACGCCTTAAAATGATCACCTCTTAAAGTAAAAAAGGAATCACTTGATAAAAAAGAACTACGTAGGTCTGATTTTCTCATCCCAAATTGAGGAATACGTAGGAGCAAAGGGAAACACCCTTGTCGACCACAAAAAAGGGAAAAATATAAAAAGGGTATAAAAGGATATAAGGACATAAAAAGGAACGTAAAAATCAAAGTCACGTTTGCACATTCGATTAAAGGCTGCCGTCCCTTGGGGCGGACGTGTGGGGTGCTAATACCTTCCCCGTGCGTAAATACAACTCCCGAACCTTTCACTTAAAAGTTCGTAGATCGCGTCTTTTCCGGTTTTTCCGACGTTTTCCTCAAATAAACGTTGGTGGCGACTCCGCGCGTATTCCTTTCGTGGAACACGCATCCCGCGAGTCTCGCGTCGCCCTCCCGCCGAAGGGTAGGTTGCGACACCTATAATTTGACTCTTGGGATGGTTCCTTCTTATAATGAGTCCAATGAGTTCTTTGACTTCAACTTAAGCTTCTTGTTGAGTGGACACATGTATCTCTGATTCTTATCGAGACAAGCTGGTAACTATTATGCTATCATCTAACCTCAAATCCACAAAAGATTCATCTAGCTCTGATAATTATTTATCAGGCTTATTTTCATCAAATCTTATATGGATAGCTTCTTAAACAACTAAGGTTCTAGAGTTATACACTCTGAATGCCTTTGAAGTTTTAGAATATCCAAGAAATATTCTACATACACTTTTTGAGTCAAATTTTCCCAGACTATCCTTTGTATAAAGATTGAAACACTTGCACCCAAAAGAATGAAAATATGATATATTGGGTTTTCGTCCCTTCCATAATTCATAAGGAGTCTTTTTCATGATGGTCTTATATAAATTATGTTCTGAAGATAGCATGCAGTATTCACTGCTTCAGCCTAGAAGTGCTTAGGGGTTGAGTTATCATTTAGCATGAAGAGAGATCTTCCTTCTTTCAACTACTCAATTTTGTTGAGGAGTTCTTGGTGTTAAGAAATTATGAAGAATTCCATTTTCTTCACAAAACAGTTGGAACCTTTCATTTTCAAACTCACCCCCTTGTTACTTCTGATCGAAGTAATGCATACTCCTATTTTGTTTTGAACTCATTTACAAAAATTAAAGAAGATGTCAAAAGAATCATCCTGGTAATTTAGGAACATAATCCATGTCCATCTAGAGAAGTCATCCACTATGACAGGTCCATACCTCTTACCACTAGTGGACACAGTTCTAGTAGGACCAAACAAATCAAGATGTAAAAGTTGGAGAGGTCTAGAGGTGGAAACAATATTTTTACTGGTAAACAAGTTTTTAATTTGTTTCCCCTTTTCACACGTCTCACAAAGTACCTCATCTTTATATGACATACTTGGTAAACCTCTTACGAGGTTATTTTTCTGCAGTTTGGAGATTAACCCCCAACTTGCTTGTCCAAGTTTTCTATGCCATAGCCAATTATTTTCTTTGATAGATAGTAAGCATGGAACCTTTTGATTTGAGAGTTCCCTCAATCTTATCTTGTAGAGGTTGCATTTTCTCTTTGTAGAGAATAGGGGGGACCCATCCTTACACTGGATGATACATTCATCGTTTTTGAAGGATACACTAGATCCACTGTCACATAATTGACTTATGCTCAGTAAATTATGATTAAGACCTTCAACAAACTAAACATTATCAATAGAGGGATATGGATGAATACCAATCTTACCCATGCTAATTATTCTTCCTTTTTTATTCCCTCCGAAAGTGATTGTTCCACCATGATAGGGAGTCAGGAATTGGAGCATAGACTTTTCTCTCGTCACTATCCAGGTACCATGACAGAGGTTTGTTTCTTACTATCAAGGATATCTGTAATAGGAAAAATTCTTTTCATAGTTAGCCAAATCATTTTTAGTCCTTTTGTGTTAGTCATGAAGGTGTTGGATGAACCCTTCTAGTGTAAGCTCCATTAGAGCTTGTAGGCCTAGGATCTTCTTCATCAATTGATTCATTTGCTTCTTGGAAGATGAATGGCAGCGGAATGGAGAAGGAAGCGAGAGAGAGGAGATGCCACTTTAAGGAAAAGATGAGTCTAGAAGAAGCTCACCACCATAGGAGGCCATGGATAAAAGCTTAGAGGAAGAAGGAGATGAAGAGAAGAGCACAAAATTTTGTGCTCTAAGAGAGCTCTGAAATCTGAAGTTTAATTTTCAAATGATCAAAGTTCCAAAAAATGCACACATATGACCTCTATTTATAGCCTAAGTGTCACAAAATTGGAGGGAAATTTGAATTTCAATTCAAATTTCACTTGAATTTGAAATTGAATTTGTGGAGCCAAACTTTGGAGCCAAAATTTCACTAATTATTATTAGTGAATTTTAGTTATGGTTCAGCTCACTAATCCAAGATCAATTCCAAGATTCTCCACTAAGTATGTTTAGGTGTCATGAGGCATGTAAAGCATGAAGGACATGCACAAAGTGTGACTATATGATGTGGCAATGTGGTGTAGTAAGAAAATGCTCACCTCCCTCTCTTAAATTTAATTGGATTGGACTTCTACCAATTCAATTAAATTTATTTCCCAACACACATCAAATATTCACTTAGTGCATGTGAAATTACAAAACTACCCCTAATACAAAAACTAGTCTAGGTGCCCTAAAATACAAGGGCTGAAAAATCTTATATTTCTAGGGTACCCTATCTACATTATGGAGCCCTAAATACAAAGACCAAATATAGTGAAATCCTAGTCTAATATGTACCAAGGTAATTGGACCCAACCTTGGCCCATGGGCTTAGAAATCTACACTGAGGTTCATGAAAACCCTAGGGCCTTCTTTAGCAGCTCTAGTCCAATCCTCTTGGAGCCACTTACTCATTGCTCTAGTGACTGGTCCCTTCCTAAGGAGGATTACATCACCTTCTTAGGACAATCCCTGCATCTGGATGTCATGTGTCCAGTCTTTCCACAGAAGTAGCATACAATTGTATTTTTATCATGAACATGTACATTTCCCTCATATCCATTTCTAGATTTGTCAGTAGAACTTCTACAGTTTCCTAACAACTTGATAAGATTGTTTGTTCCATTGACAAACTTGGATAATGTAGTCTTTAAGGTTTTTATTTCCTCGTGAAGTTTTACAACATCTTGAGGTTGACCTATAAATTATTGATGCTTTAGAAGCTCATCTTTTAGGAAACTTGCAATTTTCTTTAGTTCTTCACATTCCACCCAAAGATTGTGTTTACTCACTTTGAGTTCATCAAAATCTTTGTGTGCTTGTGCACACTATCTCCAAAGATCATATCTTTCTTCTTTCTTATTAATGTGTAGTTCATTAAGTTCCTTCCGATCCTTTTGAAGATCTTTCAGTCTGTTTTCCAACTCCTAAAAGTTCTTAAGAAGGGTATCTTTTTTGCTAGCATTTGTCTCTATCTCAATGCATAATTTGGACTTTTTTTTCTCAAAGAGTTTCACAAGCTTTACATGGTTAGGCGGACTCATCTAGTGAACCATCTACTTGTTCCTAAAGGGTTTTCTAAAGCTTTAAATAATCTTTGGACAGATTTTTGAAATCCTTTTGTAGGTTTTTATAATCTTTTGAGAGAATTGAGGAGTTAGATAAAAGTTCATGATAGGCTTTTCTAAGAGACTCAGGGTCATCGATATTTACCTCATCATCCTGTCTGATTCAGATCATTCAGAAGTTATGTCTGCCATCAGGCATATGTTTGCTTCTTCATCGAACGAGGTGTCATCCATATCTTCCCACATGCTCATAAGCCCCTTCTTTTCTTTAGTCTTAAAGAATTTCTTCTTATTTTCACTTTTCTCTAGATTTGGATATTCCGACTTGAAGTATCTAGGCTTTTTGCACTCCTAGCCGACTATGGAGCTTTTATCTTTGTCCTTCATATCTCGAGGCATTCTTCTTAAAGAGCTTCTCCATTTAGACCCACTTTTGTTTCTCTAAATCTTGCAGATTTTGCAAGAGATGAAGGCAAGATCATCCTCATCTAAGTCTTCTTCAGATGAATCATTGACCTTAAGCACTTTGGAGAAGCTTCTCTGTACTTGTTCTCTGGACGATGGTTCTTTCTTGTTCTTATGACTGGTGAGAGCTAGAGATTTTTCTCTTCTAAGACCTTCGTCTTGCTAGAGCTCTTGTTCATGAACCTTGAGGGTACCAAAAGGTTCCTCAAAAGATAGACTTAAGATTCTTTAATGCTTTAAGCGCTGTTACCTACGGTCTCCATTTCCTAGATAGACTTCGTAGAATTTTTTCAATGTGGCCATAATTACCATAAGTTATACCTAAGGATCTTAGTTTGTTAAGAATGGATTGAAAATGTCTGAACATACATTGTATGTCTTTGTTTTCTTCCCTGGAGAAGAGTTCGTACTTACGGGTGAGGAGACTGAGTTTGTTCCTCTTTACTTGTGAGATGCCCTCGTATGTTACAGCTAAGGTGTCCCACATTTTTTTGGCACTCTTGAAGTTGTTTACCTTTGTGTAGTCTTTCTAAAAGAGCGCACAACATCATGTTCCTGACCTTGGAGTTTAGAAAAATTTTGAGTTTTTCCTGCTCCGTCCACTGGCTTATGGGGATCTCGTTCAGTTGGTCATTGTATGGTATGTAATCTTCATTTTCCACTACATCCCATAAATCTATATGAATATATTCAAAATGGGCTATCGTATGCTCCTTTCAGTATTTGTACTTTATCCCTCTAAATAGAGGTGGTTTGTTGGTGGCAAATCCTTCTTCCATATCCTTCTTAGACTCCCCCTGAATATAAGAACCCAATTATTTTTTTTAACACTAAGCCACTCTTGACTTTCACAAACAAATGTTTGATTGAATACAAGTATTCTTAACACTCAAAGACTGAATATACAATTAAGCACAAATACAAATTACTTTTCTTTGCAAAGGATAATAACAATGTAAAACTTGTTGTGTGAGTAACAGAGTTTCTCTTCAAATTTCTCGCACTCTTGTTCATTCTTTTTCTCATTTTTCGTGAGTTGCTTTATTGAGGGAGACATTCTTTGATAGACTTTAGTGAGATATCCATTGTGGGATTTGTGTCATTATCTTGATAGGACCGTTGTCTCATATAAAGGAATAGGTCGACGTGCCAAGCTCTAAATGGTGACAATTTATATGAAGTACAGACAACGCCACATGCTTTTTGTCCGCTCTGAAAGTGACCTTCAAGAGAATATTCCACACAAGCCTTATATTCTCTTCTATACTATCTTTTTCTTAAATTTAAACGTTAGATATTCAAATGTAAGAGAGACAACTAGAATGTGAATAATCCAAGATCAAGTCCAAGATTCTCCACTAAGTGTGCTTAGGTGTCATGAGGCATGTAAAGCATGAAAGAAATGCACAAAGTGTGACTATATGATGTGGCAATGGGGTGTAGCAAGCAAATGTTCACCTCCTCCTCTAAAATTTAATTGGATAGGGCTTCTCCCAATTCAATTAAATTTATTTTCCAACACACACATCAAATATTCACTTAATGCAAGTGAAATTACAAAACTACCCCTAATACAAAAACTAGTCTATGTGCCCTAAAATACAAAGGCTGGAAAATCTTACATTTCAAGGGTACCCTACCTACATTATGGAGCCCTAAATACAAGGCTAAAAAATAATGAAACTTTAATCTAATATGTACAAAGATAAGTGGGCTCATACTTAGCCCATGGGCCCAAAATCTATCCTAAGGCTCATGAGAACCCTAGGGCCTTCTCTTGCATCTCTAGCCCAATCTTCTTGGAGTCTTCTATCCAATGCCCTTGGGAGGTAGGATTGCATCATTCCCTCCCCCTTAAAAGGGATTTGACCTCAAATCCCGAGGTTCTTCAAACTCTGGGCTTCTTCCCTCCACACCTATAAAAAGAATAAAAACATATATATTAGTGGTGTTTGGTATGTTGGAGTTAGGTAAGGTCTAAAAACCCATTTCCTTGGCATCTTCCCATGAGGGAATATGGTTCCTCACCAACTCAATGAGTAATGCTACAAGTATAGAAAAATATGGGACAAACCTTTTGTAAAATTTTGTTAAGGCATGGAAGCCCCAAATTTTCCTTATACTTGGTGGAGTGGGCCAATCAGGAATGACCTTTATTCTCTTAGGGTTCATGAGAACCCCTTGATCACCATTTAAAAAATTAACGAAAGTAATGCAATAAAACATACCTTTTTTATATTTTCTTGTTGATTACTCCTACCAAAAGGTATGACAAACATAAGGTGTCCCGTATGAGCACCTAGGTTTGTATTGAAACAAAAAATAAGAAGAAACCTACCTAATGAGTCCTTATGTATGTGAGTCATGAAGATGTTGGATGCATGGGTGATTTTACAAAAGAGGGTTGCACCACTCAACATATTTATCATACCACCTATCATAGGGATTAGGTGCCTCATAATACCTATTTTGGGCACCAACAAAGCACAAGGATTTAAGCTCTTACGAACCAAACCCTCATCAAACAACTCCTTTAGTTGATGAATAATCTCAAGCCCAAGCGGTGTGACAGTGCTAACAAGTGTCTTTTTACAAAGGAGAAGATGTGGAGGTTTTCTAAGAGGGTAAGTTTCTTTAATGTTTGTCTTTATTGCAAAATGAATATCCTTCTTAGCAAACCTCTTGGAGGAGACACTTACCTCCTTACACTTCTCCTTAACCATTAAAGATTTTCCTTCTTCTTGGGGGTAGATTTCTTCACTAGATTCTTCCTCTTTTGCTTCTTCACTTTCAATAGAGGAAGGTGAAGTAGTAGCCTCATCTTGGATACTATAAATGTCTTGGCCCCTCATAATCATGGTTTTCTTGGTAGGGCATTGAGAAGTAATGTGTCCTCTTCCAAGACATTTAAAGCACTTTATAGAGCTAGTCTTCTCTTGCATACTAGCCTTAGGGGGTTGCTTTTCTATTGTCTTCCCCTTATCATCTTTGGGCTTAGAAGGTGCCGCCCCTAAGATGCCTTGACTTTGGTCTTTCTTTGGATAAGAGTGAGGGCAATAAGATTTTGAAGTAGCCTTCCTTTTAAGTTGTTGCTCAACCCTTATTTCCCAATCTAAGTAAGCCTTTACATTGTCCTTCCCATGGAAGTATGAGAAGTTAATGTTAGCCACTTAAGGCTTTCTTTCCTTTTCTCTCCTATGGGAGTGAGGTCTAAGATGTGACCTATGTCTTCCTTTAGAATAGTCACGAAGTTCCTCACTTAGGCTCTTGCAAGGGTCATGACTACTATAGGAGACATGTTTTTCTTTTCTTAATTCTTTTAGTATTTTCCTTTTTTCTTCTTCCCTTATTTGTTTCCTCTCACCTTGATTTATTCCTACCCTCTCTTTTCCTTTTTCTTTTCTTTCTAGTTTTTCTTTCCACAACTTGAGGGAACTCAACTCATCTAAGATTCTAGATAGAGGGTCCTTATGACTAACACTAGATGAATGATGACTCATGTTGGTCCCTAAGTTGTGGTTCTTTCTTGTTGAGGGTTTGCAAAAGATAAAAGCTAGGGTTCAAAAGAACTCAAGATAAGTTTGATAAGCAAGAAGAAAGTATTATGTAATAACAAGATAAACTAGGCGTGACTAATAAAGAAAATAAGCTATGAAAGTAAGCAAGAAATTAAAGTGCAAGAAATGTAAACTAGGCGAATCCTAAGAGTGTATGGATGACCTCATTTAAGGTTCCCAATAAAACACTCACTATCCTAAGGGAAAATTTCCTAAAATTATTACACACAAATGGAAGTAGGGTGACCTATTGGAGGCTCCCAACTTACTTCCAATGAAAGGCCTTTTTGTTACAAAATTTGAAAGCAAAGCAAATTGCCAATTACAAAATTACAAAAAAAAAGTCCTCAATTTTGGTGGCTATTCTCTCTTTGGTGTTTCACTCAATTTGGAGTGCTTCTTAATCCAATAGCTCTTAAGGTGGTTGGCCCCTTGCTTCTTGACTCAAATTCTTCAAGGGATGACACCAATCCTCCTTTCCAATTCCCTATAAGGCAACTCACAAACAAGGAAACAAAGAGACAAGCAATAACAAAAGACCAAAAAATGAAATGAAAGTTAAACCAATAGAGTTTTAACAAGACAAATTTTCAAGGATTATTAAACAATTAAAGCAATAAAAAGCACACAAAAGCAAGCTAGGAGTCAAAGAGAAACCTAGAATGGCTCTAGAGTAGAGTAAAAAAAAACTAAAAAAAAAATAAGACTCAAGAAACCTCTAGTTTTGGCACTTGTTTTCACACTAATTTTCAATTGAAATTTCAGAACTAAGATTGGTATCAAATAGGCACCAATTATAGAACAAATTTTGAGTCAAAACAACAAACACACTTCCCTTTCACTTTTTTTTTCCTAGACACTAATTTTTCCTGCCAACTTGTGTGATTTTTTGTATTTTTTAGTTTTATTTAAATCACTTTCTTCTTTTTTATAATTTTTCTCCAGATGTCTAGAAAATTCAGTAAAAATTTCAGCTCAAAATTCGCAGTGACCAATTCCCAGTAATTTTTACAAGTTCGTATGTTCAGGTTGCTAGCACCAACGATTTCAACCTAGAAATCAAGAGTAGTGTTTATGTTGCTTAAGGCTTGGATAATTACAATTTGTGTTTGCTTATGCTCAAATTTCTTGAATAACATAATTCAAGAGAGCTTAAGACTTATTTTGATTCACAAATCCAGCCACAACTCAGCACCACAACTCAATTTCTTCATAGGCATCATATAGGAAACTTAAAAAACAAAATAAAGTTCAACAACAAGACTACTTCTAGGAATTGATTTAGAACATGTTATGAACTAAATAACATGCATCAATTAGACTCAAAATTCAAAAGATATACTAAGAATGATAATAATACATGAACAAATGTATCTAAAATTCAATCAACAAAATCAAAATTCAACACAAACTTAGAACATAATGTGACAATTATTATGACTAAACATGACTCTAAGACAACATGGATTAAGTGATTTACATTAAGATTTTTGTGTTTTTTTTCTAATCAATATTTTGGAAGAAAAATTAGATCTAAAGGTTCATCACAAGAAGATTATGACTGAAAATGATAAAACCTAAAATCAATACAAAAACATGATTCAAGAGTAGATTTATAAAATTTGAACCATGGAAATGCAAGAACAAGTGTAGATCTAAGATTTAATCGGTTTATTTTTTTTGAATCTACTCTAAACAGCACCAAACCACAAGACAATGGAGAATATACATGGAAAATAATATGAAGAATAAGGAATTAAAGTGAATTGACCGAACAAAAACATAGAGGAAGCAAAAGAGCATCACCTAGATGAAGATGCTCTGATACCACATGATGTAGCTCCATGTAGAGCTTGTAGGCCTTGGATCTTCTTCATCAATAGATTCCTTTGCTTCTTGAGGTCTGATTGCAGCAGAATGGAAAGGAGAAAGATGAATGGAGATGCCACTTAAAGTAGAAGATGAGTCTAGAAGAAGCTCACCACCATAGGAAGCCTTGGATAAGAGCTTGAAGGTAAGAGAAGATGAATGGAGGGAGAGGGAGAGAAGAGCATGAAATTTAGTGCTTCAAAAGAGGTCTGAAATTTTAAGTTCAACTCTCAAATGATCAAAGTTGAAAAATGCACACACATGACCTCTATTTATAGCCTAAGTGTCACACAAAATTGGAAGGAAATTTGAATTTCTATTCAAATTTCACTTGAATTTGAAATTGAATTTGTGGAGCCAAATTGTGGAGCCAAAATTTCACTAATTATGATTAGTGAATTTTAGCTATGGTTCGGCTTACTAATTCAAGATCAAGTCCAAGATTCTCCACTAAGTGTGCTTAGGTATCATGAGACATGTAAAGCATGAAGGACATGCACAAAGAGTGACTATATGATGTGGCAATGGGGTGTAGCAAGCAAATGCTCACCTCCCCCTCTAAAATTTAATTGGATCGGGCTTCTCCCAATTAAATTAAATTTATTTCCCAACACTCAAATCAAATATTCACTTAATGCATGTGAAATTACAAAACTACCCCTAATACAAAAACTAGTCTAGGTGCCCTAAAATACAAGGGCTGAAAAATCCTACATTTCAAGGGTACCCTACCTACATTATGGAGCCCTAAATACAAGGCCCAAAAATAATGAAACCTTAATCTAATATGTACAAAGATAAGTGGGCTCATACTTAGTCCATGGGCCCGAAATCTACCCTAAGGCTCATGAGAACCCTAGGGCCTTCTCTTGGATCTCTAGCCCAATCTTCTTGGAGTCTTCTATCCAATGTCCTTGGGGGTAGGATTGCATCATTGTACATGATCACTTCCCTTTTTTGTGATACAATCTTTAAGATTGGATGACCGAGTTTACCTTATGACAGTGTGTTATATTGTTATGCACAAGAGAAGACGCTCACTGAGCATACTAGCATGTTGGACGCTTGGTTAAAACAGAGCATACTTTCTATAGATGTGTATGATATTCCTTTAACATAACAATTTTGTCCATTTGTTAAAAACATATTAGAATATTAATAATTTATACTTATGTTATACATCAAAATCTAGGTTGGATAAGACGCATGGTCATCCAGACCTAACAAAAAAAAGGTATTGATGGGGTTTTGTAAAAATGTTTAGGGGAGTCAAAAGCTTATATAGCCTTAGTAGAAACACATGAGGGAATTTTTGGTTCACACCAAGCTGGAAAAAAATGAAATGGATGATATTTCGACAAGGTTATTAATGGCCAACTATTCTATGTTGGATCAAGTGGCCTTGGAATAATTAAGAAGGGGAGGTTGAATTAATTATGAACGTGTCTTGACAAATTAAAAATTTATCCTTCTTAATGTTACTAGATTCAATTAGGCTTTACAACTAAGTTATGAGAAAATAAAGAACTGAAACAATAACTTAGACAAAAGTAAAGCGAAAATAAAAAGTGCACAGCGGAAAATAAAGAGTGTAGGGAAGAAGAAGACAAACACAAGATTTATACTGGTTCGGCCACAACCCGTGCCTACATCCAGTCCCCAAGTGATCGAGGCCGTACCCGAATCAAATAAACATGAAAATGCAGTAACTAGGAAGTGATCCTAGGTCGTTTCTCAACGAGCAATGATAAATCAAATGTTCATAATACACTTGCAGTAACAGTAACGATTGGGGGGGGGGGTTGTTTGTTTTGTGATTTAAAGGACAGAACAAGTAAACTGGAATACGAAACTACTAATATTAAAAATGGGTTGTTTCCTCTGATTCAGAAGCCATTCTCTTATCCTGGGTTATGGAGAATTCGTCCCTAACAGTTAACCACTTAATCCAACCCTATTTCAATTTACTAAGCGAAAATCAACTTAGGGTTGTCAATACGTGATTAGGCAACACATACACCAGTTAGCCTTTCGTCCATTAAGCATGAACGCAAGTTAGGCTCAGAGGCAATTAATCGAACACGAAGCGTGCACTGATTAATGTTCACGAATTTGGGTTAACTGGTGAAGGGGAAACTGCCAGGAAGCCACATTATAAACGAAACCTCAAAGAGAGTTGGGCTTCGTCCTCAAAAGGAAACAACACCAGAAAATCTAGCCTTCCATAGATTCAAACAGAAAACGCAATTGAAACTAAAAGCAGAAATGTAAATGAAAGTAGAAGAAGAAACAAGAACGAAATTGTTATTAGAAGCAGAAAATGGAAAATTGCATTAAGAACGAAATAGTAGCATTCAAGCAGAAAATCGTAAAACCTAAACAAAGCTCTGAATAATGAATAACATAACAGAATAACCTTGCACGCATCCCAAGGCTGCTATTTAAAAAGAGTCACTCAAAGTCACTGGGCCCTATTACAATACTCTGGCCCAAAACGAAATAAACACTGAACCACATAAAATAAAATTGCGAAATTTCCTAATTAGAAATTAACTAAGGTAAGCGCTGCTTTATTTGCCCTCTTCAAGTCCACAACCAAAATCCGGATTAAGCCCATTGTTTCATTAATTCCTGAAATTAGATTAAAAACATCAAATTAGCTAAATGAGCCCAAATAATAAAACTGCCTAATTAATTGACAATTAAGACCAATCAGTAATTAAAATGGTGCAAAAAAGGGTTTAGAAAATAGAAGAAAATGATGGCACATCAAAACCCCCCATACTTAGCCTTTTGCACTCATGGGCAAAATGAAACAAAGAACAAAATCCAAGGATATCAAAGAGAGACAAACGAAAACATTCACATATTTCTCAATGAACATCAAGGAATGAAAGGAATGGGTAACATCTAACATAAGGAGATCCGAAAAGTCAAGACATTCATGAAAATCATCCAAGCAACCCAATCATGGCAAATAGTTAATCAGCTCAAGAACGAAAAGTGATAAAGCCTCACAAGATATACACTCTATCTCTCAAGTGTCTAGGCTACTATTTATCCTCAAAGCACCCATGAAAACAAACACCACATAAACTTGGCAGATTCTAAAATTGACAATCAACCCATAAACACAAGCACATGAGGATCAAAAGGTCTTTTAAGGTTGTAATGGGCCCAAGGACAAGGTATGGAAAAATATGGAATAAGTGGCTGAATCCCAAAGGAATAGAGGAGCAAT